>NC_135021.1:4082500-4085000 GCF_051020955.1 Megalopta genalis | reverse complement strand
ACTGGAGGCAATTTCGTCCTTACCCATCCGACGCGGGACGTCGTAAACTAAAACCTCGGGGTCCCGCTTGGTAGGTAAGGAGACGGACAGACCCGCGCTCCGGAGCTTCTTATTGCCAACGAAGGCTTGCAGGTCCTCCTTTCGGTCGGTCTCGACGACGATGCCACCGGAGTGGATGCGTCGGACCGACTTAATTCGGATCGCCTCCTTCGCTGGTTTAACGAGCGACAGAACAGTAACCTTCGTAACTTCGCTGCTCTGTCCTTTTTCCTTCGGCGGGAAGATTTTTACCACATGCTGCGATTGTGGCCGTCTCCCCGCTTCCGGAGAAGCTCCTTTGCAGTCGACTTTGTTCACATGGGCGTAAGTCGACTGCGCGGCGTTGCAGGCCGTCTTCGGGAGAGTTCCCTTGGACGGCCCAGGTCGCATCGCACTCATTACGGCAGGACGCGCTTTTAGGTCCGCCCTGACCGCGGCGAGCTGCCCTTCGACGAAGCTATTCCGTTGAATAAGCTCCTGGACCAGCTCGTTGAGTGCCTCAACCTCGGCGAGTATCTTTGACCCGGACTCCTTATTGACTTTCGACTCAGGTCGAAAGCAAAAGGTCCGTATTTCGGACACTCGCCTAAAGGCTTCGTCTCTTACGAGATCGAGAGGCCGTACCTTCTGCCCGGAGAACGTCCCCTT
Source organism: Megalopta genalis (assembly GCF_051020955.1). Lineage (NCBI taxonomy): Eukaryota > Metazoa > Arthropoda > Insecta > Hymenoptera > Halictidae > Megalopta > Megalopta genalis. Next base: position 4,084,313 of record NC_135021.1, on the reverse strand, counting down.
CGGTCTCCTGGCCCGGTTTACTGCGGCCTTGCCGGTGGGTGCGCCCGGCTTGGCTCGCTTCGTCTTTTTGGTGACGGTTTGCCAACCGTCACCAGTAGGGTCCTCGACACGCTCGGGTGCCGACTGCACCTTCACGAGTGACGTGTCTCCGACTCGTTCGATTACTTCCACGTTACCGGTGTCCGGCGTACCTTCTACCGTGGGCTCGGTTTTCACCGAGACCGCTCGCGTGGGAGTCACACATCTTTGCAAGATCACACGAGGATTGGCGATATTGATCACCTTCCCGGATCTTGTCTTTCTCACAGACGCGGGGGGACTGACAGCTGCATTTGCAGTTCCCGCGTCTGCGGCGACGGCTTCACTCCGAGTAGGAGCTGGACCCGTCGTCTTTGGACGCTTAGTTTTTTGTTCATTATTTTTATTCAGACCCATAATGTGTCTTGGTCTTTCATCCAGTGCGCTCCCCGGCCACCACCGACCCACACAATTTGGAACCCGCCAAAGGCTGAGTTAGGGCTACGCACCGAATATAGTCTGCTGGCTGGGTCGGTTTCCTTACCCAGCCCGCGTCCTCGCCCAGCAGAACCCACTTGCCCGAAGCGTGTGGTCGTTCCAAGCCGATTGACTGGACCAGGGCTGCTTTTCTCGTCCAGCCGCCCATCTAGCCGAAGCAGAGGCCAAAGGTACGTGTTGGGGACGTCTCACCCGCAGGAGAGGGCCCCCTCAGATCCCAGGATCCTCTTTTCCGACGACAAGGGTCGCCACGCACGGCAAACACGTGGGAGACAGCAGTCGGAGAGGCTGCCTCTTCCTCTCCACCACACTTCGTTCAGTTCGCTGCGTATTTAAGAACACGAGCTATCCAGCGGTACCTTTTTCGTGGAGGCTCAAGTGTGGCTAGGGCACGTTTGCCCCTTGCGGCCTGGGTTGCCCAGGGGATTGATTGCATCCCATGTATTCCTGAGCCCAGCGGAGTGTTGTCTAGTGGCGTGTTCCGCCCACGAAAAACGGTCTGAAAAACCGTTTAACGTAAACTGGGGAACTGATGCCACGAGTGACAACAGTTCCCCAGTTGGAAGTCATACAGCACATACAGTGCTGTACAAAGAACACGCCACAGCCCGTATGCTAAATCAGGGCCTCGCCATTATGCGAAGTACTACATGTACGACGCACTGACGGTCTCTAATGCCTTCATCGCCGATACACCCATCGACTCGGCCGATCAACCCTCCTACGCGAGGGCTAGTTCGGGGGTTATCTCCCGCCCTGGGTGGCCACAGACCGCCACCGCCAGTAGATAGGGACAGATGGGAATCTCGTTAATCCATTCATGCGCGTCACTAATTAGATGACGAGGCATTTGGCTACCTTAAGAGAGTCATAGTTACTCCCGCCGTTTACCCGCGCTTTTTTGAATTTCTTCACGTTGACATTCAGAGCACTGGGCAGAAATCACATTGCGTCAACACCCGTGGGGGCCATCGCAATGCTTTGTTTTAATTAGACAGTCGGATTCCCCTAGTCCGTGCCAGTTCTGAGCTGAGCGTTGAATGGCGGCCGAAGAGGACGACCGCACCGATGGGAAACGCCACGGAAGCCTCGCAGCAAGGAAGATCCGCGGGAGGCCAAGGCACGGGACCGAGCTCGGATCCCAGCCACGAGAGCCGTTCACCTCGCCCAGGCCCGGCACGTCAGCCAGACCCGCTTCCCGACCAAGCCCGACACGCCCCGCTCCTCAGAGCCAATCCTTATCCCGAAGTTACGGATCCAATTTGCCGACTTCCCTTACCTACATTAATCTATCGAC
>NC_135021.1:4077500-4080000 GCF_051020955.1 Megalopta genalis | reverse complement strand
TGCGAAACGTGTACAGAGCAACACAAAAAAAAAAAAAAATAAAAAAAACACAAAAAACCCTTAAAGCAAAAAAAAAAACCGTTTATCGCGCCTCACCAATATATCTTTTATAAAATTCGATATCCTCTCCAAATATAGATCTTCGAAACACTCGCAAGACGATTACAATCGGTATAACTTTAACGTCCGTCCGAAAAGTACTTTCGGGGACTAGACGACCGATTGATCTCGTGCGGTTTCGCTATTCGATCATTTGAAGAGAACAAAAAGATATATGGGGCGACCGACAAACGGTTTTCCGTAGAACCAGACTCGCGATTGCGTTGACACACACATCATAGCCACACCAATAGAAGAGTTTTAGGACGGTAACCCGGGTGGGGTGTTCTTTACTCAGAATATGTGCAACATCGGATCTATATAGCCATCGATACAATTCGTACACAAATGTGTCGTACGAAGAGAGAGACTTTTTTTCCTCTGGCAACATAACGGTAAGAGACATCCTTCCACACTCATAGGTTCCACTCCCTGGGGCTATGATATATATATACATATAAATTCAAATTCGAAGCAACGGTCACAATTCTACTCTATATTTTTGCGGGTTATGTGTTCTTTCGTTCAATTTCTTTCATGCGTTCGTTCGATCTCTGTACACAGTCTTCACATAGGACAGACTCGTGTAGTACGCTTTCGTGGGTTAAACCCATCTCGTTTCATTTCAGGCGACGTCGGGAGCGCGTTGAAAATGTACCAGTGAAATCTCGATAGTTCTACGAATACGAATCGTCCCGAAAAAGATTTTGTCACCGCTTCGAAGCGGTGTTTCAGACGGGCGGACGTATATAAAACATATACGACACACGACACCGCCTTCCACACTCACGCTAGTTCGAACACGATTTCCATCTCTCTCGAAGACTGTTAGACGTACGTAAAATTTCTCAATATTCATAGGACCGCGACAAACGCCGACGAAGCGCCCACCATTCGCTCGTACGTATATAGGCAACAAGTGCCATCAACGCAAGCAGTTTATAAGTACGTAAACGACCCTCAGCCAGGCGTGGTCCAGGAATTGTATCCGTGGACCGCAATGTGCGTTCGAAATGTCGATGTTCATGTGTCCTGCAGTTCACACGTTGACGCGCAATTAGCTGCGTTCTTCATCGACCCACGAGCCAAGTGATCCACCGTTCAGGGTAATTTTTCCCTTTTATTCTCTCATATATATATAATGTGTATTTGCTATCCACCACATTTTTGTGTTATATTTCGGAACAAGCCGATACCCGAAGAGCTCCAACCAGCGCGCGAAGGAGATTCGGGAGTCGTCGTACAACGACATAATTGTCCCTTAAAGAACGAGATATTTCCGTCGAAACCATATATATATGTACGAGCAAATCCAAAACCACTGTTTTCTTGCAAGTTCGACGGTCGGAGCGAATAGAACATTGAAAAGCCTTCTATCGAAGAAACACAGAGAGTATATCACCTCCAAAAACGACGGGGATATGGATATTCAAACTGGACAATTATCAACCCGATACTGGATTCGAAAAGTTTCTCTCTCCTTTCGTCGTTATTTACACCGGACGGACTCACGGCCGGCTCTAGCTGGGTGTCATATATATATACGTCCCACGCTCATGCTGCCACTAGCGCGCAACAGAGTAGGGTGTCAATGACAACGACACAGCATTGAAACGAGCTACACAAGCCGGTCTCTCTTGATACCAATGTAAACGAGCATTAAGTTATCTTCAGACTGCCCGATATTTTCGTCCTTTGGACTTTCCCAACGATTCCTTTTTTTCTTTTTTTTTTTTACACCACAGCGAAGACTTGAGGAAGCGTGATTAGCACGCTCGCATCCCTCCCTGTCCTACTACAACTGTGTGTGTGTGTGTGTAAAGAAAGAAAAAAGAATACATTGGCTTTCTCTCTATCGAGAAGATGGCCTACGCAACGCAGATCAAAGGCCTAATACGTGTAATATAATACGCGTCTGGCCGTGTATAAATCACGCACGAATGATCTGGTCGGGCCCAACTCTTCTCGTACGCTTATTTTTCCGTGTTGAGGCACTATCATAAAATCACACAAACCCCAACACGTGTGTGTCTTGGAAGGAAGATGGCCTACGCAACGCAGATCAAAGGCCTAATACGTGTAGTACACACGTCTGCCGTGTAAATCACGCACGAATGATCTGGTCGGGCCCAACTCTTCTCCACCACACCACATCCCAACTTTGTACATTTTTATATATTTTTGTGCGTTGGGGCACCTTCATAATCACAAACCCCAACAACACATATATCTCTCTCTCTTTGAAAGATTTGTTGTGGCCTACGCAACGCAGATCAAAGGCCTAATACGTGTAGTACACACGTCTGGCCGTGTAAATCACGCACGAATGATCTGGCGGGCTCAACAATATCTTTTTTTTTTATATGAATTCTTATCCACAAACTAATCGAATTCATTTTCT
>NC_135021.1:4067500-4075000 GCF_051020955.1 Megalopta genalis | reverse complement strand
TCTTCTGACCGCCGGAAGCACGAAACCTCTGATCTGGGCAAAATCGGCAAGCCGAGGAAGAACGGACAGGACACATGCTGGACTGGCGAGAAAGCGTGTTCTTCCGCTCGCGCTAGGCATTTCGATTTCTGACACCTCTTGATTTAAAAAATCAGTTTTTTGATAGTTTTCTCTCTCCACTGGGCTATTTCATTTTAGCCACAGTTTTCAATTGGTACGATTTGCTTCCAAATCTTACAGATGCATTTTAAAAAATTTTTCCATCGCTCGGACAGAAGAGTCGATTGCTCAGTGAGTACGAGTATACATACAAAGTGCATACGGGTAACCAACCCCGTAGGGCTTGCCACATATGGGCCATTCGGTCAAAGACACCGACCCGTGGCCACGCTGTGTGGAGAAAAGTCCGTAAACGTAAACGGCACGAAACAGTCAGGACCGAAGCCCCGAAGGAGCTCTGAGACAGCTTCTCGACCGAGATCGTAGAATTGGCCCAAAACCCGCTCTGCTCCGTCCGCCTCGCACGGACCGTGTATCTCTTATAGATACCGAACGGCCGGCAAGGACGCCGGCGCCGCCGGCCGAATAGCACGCGCGCTTATGAGTGTAAACCGCTGCGGCAACAGACCGCCCGGCCGTGCTGTTGTAACATAGCGCGTGAACGAACGAAAAAAATTTTTATAGTAAACATTAAAATAAATTACACTACCGTAAACTAGACAAAAAATTACACATTTTTTCCCAATATGAAAATTTTCACAAACTTTTTAAAGTCCCATCGCATCGAGTAAACTTTTTTAATAACGCGTCCGCACGATTCTAAATGCTTAATCCATATGTGAAATCGTTCACTGATCACGAATATCGCATTTAAAAAAATTACAAAAATTTATTTTTCAAAATAATCAAAAAAAACCGAAAAATCACAAGAGTAAAGTACCATTATTTTAAACAACATGTCGTTCTAAATGCTTAATCCCTATGTAAAAAAGTTATTTAAGCAAGAATATGTAATCGAAAAAAATTAGAAAAATTTATTTTAGCCGTAAATCGAAAATAATGGGGACACCGGAGCTGTTCGAAGCGCCGAGACGCGCCGCGTACGGCCGAATATTTTCTAAGTCCCAACGTACCGATCAAGAGTAAAGTACCATTTTCCTACATTAGATTTCGTTCTAAATGCTTAATCCCTATGTAGAAACGTTAGTTAAGCAAGAATATCGTATTTTTAAAAAAATCTAATGATAGGATTTTTCAGAAAATTGAAAAAACCGTAAAATGTCAAGAGTAAAGTGCCATTATTTTAAACAATGTATCGTTCTAAATGCTTAATCCCTATGTAAAAAAGTTATTTAAGCAAGAATATGTTATTGAAAAAAATTAGAAAAATTTATTTTAGCCGTAAATCGAAAATAATGGGGACACCGGAGCTGTTCGAAGCGCCGAGACGCGCCGCGTACGGCCGAATATTTTCAAAGTCCCAACGTACCGGTCAAGAGTAAAGTACCATTTTCCTACATTAGATTTCGTTCTAAATGCTTAATCCCTATGTAAAAACGTTAGTTAAGCAAGAATATCGTATTTTTAAAAAAATCTAATGATAGGATTTTCCAGAAAATTGAAAAAACCGAAAAATGTCAAGAGTAAAGTGCCATTTTCTGACATTAGATTTCGTTCTAAATGCTTAATCCCTATGTAGAAACGTTAGTTAAGCAAGAATATCGTATTTTTAAAAAAATCTAATGGTAGGATTTTTCAGAAAATTGAAAAAACCGTAAAATGTCAAGAGTAAAGTGCCCTTATTTTAAACATTATATCGTTCTAAATGCTTAATCCCTATGTAAAAAAGTTATCTAAGCAAGAATATGTTATTGAATAAAATGAGAAAAATTTATTTTAGCCGTAAATCGAAAATAATGGGTCGAGCGAATCGGTCGATTGCGCCGAGACGCGCTATGATGCAACAGACGAGCGATTGGAACGCCCGAATATTTTCAAAGTCCCAACGTACCGGTCAAGAGTAAAGTACCATTTTCCTACATTAGATTTCGTTCTAAATGCTTAATCCCTATGTAAAAACGTTAGTTAAGCAAGAATATCGTATTTTTAAAAAAATCTAATGATAGGATTTTCCAGAAAATTGAAAAAACCGAAAAATGTCAAGAGTAAAGTGCCATTTTCTGACATTAGATTTCGTTCTAAATGCTTAATCCCTATGTAGAAACGTTAGTTAAGCAAGAATATCGTATTTTTAAAAAAATCTAATGGTAGGATTTTTCAGAAAATTGAAAAAACCGTAAAATGTCAAGAGTAAAGTGCCCTTATTTTAAACATTATATCGTTCTAAATGCTTAATCCCTATGTAAAAAAGTTATCTAAGCAAGAATATGTTATTGAATAAAATGAGAAAAATTTATTTTAGCCGTAAATCGAAAATAATGGGTCGAGCGAATCGGTCGATTGCGCCGAGACGCGCTATGATGCAACAGACGAGCGATTGGAACGCCCGAATATTTTCAAAGTCCCAACGTACCGATCAAGAGTAAAGTACCATTTTCCTACATTAGATTTCGTTCTAAATGCTTAATCCCTATGTAAAAACGTTAGTTAAGCAAGAATATCGTATTTTTAAAAAAATCTAATGATAGGATTTTCCAGAAAATTGAAAAAACCGAAAAATGTCAAGAGTAAAGTGCCATTTTCTGACATTAGATTTCGTTCTAAATGCTTAATCCCTATGTAGAAACGTTAGTTAAGCAAGAATATCGTATTTTTAAAAAAATCTAATGGTAGGATTTTTCAGAAAATTGAAAAAACCGTAAAATGTCAAGAGTAAAGTGCCCTTATTTTAAACATTATATCGTTCTAAATGCTTAATCCCTATGTAAAAAAGTTATCTAAGCAAGAATATGTTATTGAATAAAATGAGAAAAATTTATTTTAGCCGTAAATCGAAAATAATGGGTCGAGCGAATCGGTCGATTGCGCCGAGACGCGCTATGATGCAACAGACGAGCGATTGGAACGCCCGAATATTTTCAAAGTCCCAACGTACCGGTCAAGAGTAAAGTACCATTTTCCTACATTAGATTTCGTTCTAAATGCTTAATCCCTATGTAAAAACGTTAGTTAAGCAAGAATATCGTATTTTTAAAAAAATCTAATGATAGGATTTTCCAGAAAATTGAAAAAACCGAAAAATGTCAAGAGTAAAGTGCCATTTTCTGACATTAGATTTCGTTCTAAATGCTTAATCCCTATGTAGAAACGTTAGTTAAGCAAGAATATCGTATTTTTAAAAAAATCTAATGGTAGGATTTTTCAGAAAATTGAAAAAACCGTAAAATGTCAAGAGTAAAGTGCCCTTATTTTAAACATTATATCGTTCTAAATGCTTAATCCCTATGTAAAAAAGTTATCTAAGCAAGAATATGTTATTGAATAAAATGAGAAAAATTTATTTTAGCCGTAAATCGAAAATAATGGGTCGAGCGAATCGGTCGATTGCGCCGAGACGCGCTATGATGCAACAGACGAGCGATTGGAACGCCCGAATATTTTCAAAGTCCCAACGTACCGATCAAGAGTAAAGTACCATTTTCCTACATTAGATTTCGTTCTAAATGCTTAATCCCTATGTAAAAACGTTAGTTAAGCAAGAATATCGTATTTTTAAAAAAATCTAATGATAGGATTTTCCAGAAAATTGAAAAAACCGAAAAATGTCAAGAGTAAAGTGCCATTTTCTGACATTAGATTTCGTTCTAAATGCTTAATCCCTATGTAGAAACGTTAGTTAAGCAAGAATATCGTATTTTTAAAAAAATCTAATGGTAGGATTTTTCAGAAAATTGAAAAAACCGTAAAATGTCAAGAGTAAAGTGCCCTTATTTTAAACATTATATCGTTCTAAATGCTTAATCCCTATGTAAAAAAGTTATCTAAGCAAGAATATGTTATTGAATAAAATGAGAAAAATTTATTTTAGCCGTAAATCGAAAATAATGGGTCGAGCGAATCGGTCGATTGCGCCGAGACGCGCTATGATGCAACAGACGAGCGATTGGAACGCCCGAATATTTTCAAAGTCCCAACGTACCGGTCAAGAGTAAAGTACCATTTTCCTACATTAGATTTCGTTCTAAATGCTTAATCCCTATGTAAAAACGTTAGTTAAGCAAGAATATCGTATTTTTAAAAAAATCTAATGATAGGATTTTCCAGAAAATTGAAAAAACCGAAAAATGTCAAGAGTAAAGTGCCATTTTCTGACATTAGATTTCGTTCTAAATGCTTAATCCCTATGTAGAAACGTTAGTTAAGCAAGAATATCGTATTTTTAAAAAAATCTAATGGTAGGATTTTTCAGAAAATTGAAAAAACCGTAAAATGTCAAGAGTAAAGTGCCCTTATTTTAAACATTATATCGTTCTAAATGCTTAATCCCTATGTAAAAAAGTTATCTAAGCAAGAATATGTTATTGAATAAAATGAGAAAAATTTATTTTAGCCGTAAATCGAAAATAATGGGTCGAGCGAATCGGTCGATTGCGCCGAGACGCGCTATGATGCAACAGACGAGCGATTGGAACGCCCGAATATTTTCAAAGTCCCAACGTACCGATCAAGAGTAAAGTACCATTTTCCTACATTAGATTTCGTTCTAAATGCTTAATCCCTATGTAAAAACGTTAGTTAAGCAAGAATATCGTATTTTTAAAAAAATCTAATGATAGGATTTTCCAGAAAATTGAAAAAACCGAAAAATGTCAAGAGTAAAGTGCCATTTTCTGACATTAGATTTCGTTCTAAATGCTTAATCCCTATGTAGAAACGTTAGTTAAGCAAGATTATCGTATTTTTAAAAAAATCTAATGATAGGATTTTTCAGAAAATTGAAAAAACCGTAAAATGTCAAGAGTAAAGTGCCCTTATTTTAAACATTATATCGTTCTAAATGCTTAATCCCTATGTAAAAAAGTTATCTAAGCAAGAATATGTTATTGAATAAAATGAGAAAAATTTATTTTAGCCGTAAATCGAAAATAATGGGTCGAGCGAATCGGTCGATTGCGCCGAGACGCGCTATGATGCAACAGACGAGCGATTGGAACGCCCGAATATTTTCAAAGTCCCAACGTACCGGTCAAGAGTAAAGTACCATTTTCCTACATTAGATTTCGTTCTAAATGCTTAATCCCTATGTAAAAACGTTAGTTAAGCAAGAATATCGTATTTTTAAAAAAATCTAATGATAGGATTTTCCAGAAAATTGAAAAAACCGAAAAATGTCAAGAGTAAAGTGCCATTTTCTGACATTAGATTTCGTTCTAAATGCTTAATCCCTATGTAGAAACGTTAGTTAAGCAAGAATATCGTATTTTTAAAAAAATCTAATGGTAGGATTTTTCAGAAAATTGAAAAAACCGTAAAATGTCAAGAGTAAAGTGCCCTTATTTTAAACATTATATCGTTCTAAATGCTTAATCCCTATGTAAAAAAGTTATCTAAGCAAGAATATGTTATTGAATAAAATGAGAAAAATTTATTTTAGCCGTAAATCGAAAATAATGGGTCGAGCGAATCGGTCGATTGCGCCGAGACGCGCTATGATGCAACAGACGAGCGATTGGAACGCCCGAATGTTTTCAAAGTCCCAACGTACCGGTCAAGAGTAAAGTACCATTTTCCTACATTAGATTTCGTTCTAAATGCTTAATCCCTATGTAAAAACGTTAGTTAAGCAAGAATATCGTATTTTTAAAAAAATCTAATGATAGGATTTTCCAGAAAATTGAAAAAACCGAAAAATGTCAAGAGTAAAGTGCCATTTTCTGACATTAGATTTCGTTCTAAATGCTTAATCCCTATGTAGAAACGTTAGTTAAGCAAGAATATCGTATTTTTAAAAAAATCTAATGGTAGGATTTTTCAGAAAATTGAAAAAACCGTAAAATGTCAAGAGTAAAGTGCCCTTATTTTAAACATTATATCGTTCTAAATGCTTAATCCCTATGTAAAAAAGTTATCTAAGCAAGAATATGTTATTGAATAAAATGAGAAAAATTTATTTTAGCCGTAAATCGAAAAAAAGACTGTTCGTTTCTCTGTCTCACTCGCGCGATCGAAGTATTGATGTTTCCCGGCAAAGTAATGGGATATTAATTAAACTTTATACACGAAATTACTCGTTTTGATCCCCGCTACACAGCCGTATACTTTTTATAATTTTGTGGAATCGGGAACCTTGAAATATTTAACATAACGCGGATCGACTGTCTCTGTCTCTTTCTAGATCGGAATAATCGATGTTTCCCGGCAAACTATTGGGAGATTAATTAAACTTTATACATGAAATTACTCGTTTTGGTCCCCGCTACACAGCCGTATACTTTTTATAATTTTGTGGAATCGGGAACCTTGAAATATTTAACATAACGCGGATCGACTGTCTCTGTCTCTTTCTAGATCGGAATTATCGATGTTTCCCGGAAAACTATTCGGAGATTAATTAAACTTTATACACGAAATTACTCGTTTTGATCCCCGCTACACAGCCGTATACTTTTTATAATTTTGTGGAATCGGTAACCTTGAGATATTTAACATAACGCGGATCGACTGTCTCTGTCTCTTTCTAGATCGGAATTATCGATGTTTCCCGGCAAACTATTGGGAGATTATTTAAACTTTATACATGAAATTACTCGTTTTGATCCCCGCTACACAGCCGTATACTTTTTATAATTTTGTGGAATCGGTAACCTGGAGATATTTAACATAACGCGGATCGACTGTCTCTGTCTCTTTCTAGATCGGAATAATCGATGTTTCCCGGCAAACTATTGGGAGATTAATTAAACTTTATACATGAAATTACTCGTTTTGGTCCCCGCTACACAGCCGTATACTTTTTATAATTTTGTGGAATCGGTAACCTTGAGATATTTAACATAACGCGGATCGACTGTCTCTGTCTCTTTCTAGATCGGAATTATCGATGTTTCCCGGCAAACTATTGGGAGATTATTTAAACTTTATACATGAAATTACTCGTTTTGGTCCCCGCTACACAGCCGTATACTTTTTATAATTTTGTGGAATCGGGAACCTTGAAATATTTAACATAACGCGGATCGACTGTCTCTGTCTCTTTCTAGATCGGAATTATCGATGTTTCCCGGCAAACTATTGGGAGATTATTTAAACTTTATACATGAAATTACTCGTTTTGATCCCCGCTACACAGCCGTATACTTTTTATAATTTTGTGGAATCGGTAACCTGGAGATATTTAACATAACGCGGATCGACTGTCTCTGTCTCTTTCTAGATCGGAATAATCGATGTTTCCCGGCAAACTAATGGGAGTTTAATTAAACTTTATGCATCAAATCATTCAGTTTGACTCCTGCAACACAACCAAACACTCTCTGTAATTTTCTGAACTGAAAAACCACTGAAATTGCGCTCGAAATGCGGAGCGACGGGTCGACGCGT
>NC_135021.1:4060000-4062500 GCF_051020955.1 Megalopta genalis | reverse complement strand
CGGATCGCCTCCTTCGCTGGTTTAACGAGCGACAGAACAGTAACCTTCGTAACTTCGCTGCTCTGTCCTTTTTCCTTCGGCGGGAAGATTTTTACCACATGCTGCGATTGTGGCCGTCTCCCCGCTTCCGGAGAAGCTCCTTTGCAGTCGACTTTGTTCACATGGGCGTAAGTCGACTGCGCGGCGTTGCAGGCCGTCTTCGGGAGAGTTCCCTTGGACGGCCCAGGTCGCATCGCACTCATTACGGCAGGACGCGCTTTTAGGTCCGCCCTGACCGCGGCGAGCTGCCCTTCGACGAAGCTATTCCGTTGAATAAGCTCCTGGACCAGCTCGTTGAGTGCCTCAACCTCGGCGAGTATCTTTGACCCGGACTCCTTATTGACTTTCGACTCAGGTCGAAAGCAAAAGGTCCGTATTTCGGACACTCGCCTAAAGGCTTCGTCTCTTACGAGATCGAGAGGCCGTACCTTCTGCCCGGAGAACGTCCCCTTCGGTCTCCTGGCCCGGTTTACTGCGGCCTTGCCGGTGGGTGCGCCCGGCTTGGCTCGCTTCGTCTTTTTGGTGACGGTTTGCCAACCGTCACCAGTAGGGTCCTCGACACGCTCGGGTGCCGACTGCACCTTCACGAGTGACGTGTCTCCGACTCGTTCGATTACTTCCACGTTACCGGTGTCCGGCGTACCTTCTACCGTGGGCTCGGTTTTCACCGAGACCGCTCGCGTGGGAGTCACACATCTTTGCAAGATCACACGAGGATTGGCGATATTGATCACCTTCCCGGATCTTGTCTTTCTCACAGACGCGGGGGGACTGACAGCTGCATTTGCAGTTCCCGCGTCTGCGGCGACGGCTTCACTCCGAGTAGGAGCTGGACCCGTCGTCTTTGGACGCTTAGTTTTTTGTTCATTAATTTTATTAAGACCCATAATGTGTCTTGGTCTTTCATCCAGTGCGCTCCCCGGCCACCACCGACCCACACAATTTGGAACCCGCCAAAGGCTGGGTTAGGGCTACGCACCGAATATAGTCTGCTGGCTGGGTCGGTTTCCTTACCCAGCCCGCGTCCTCGCCCAGCAGAACCCACTTGCCCGAAGCGTGTGGTCGTTCCAAGCCGATTGACTGGACCAGGGCTGCTTTTCTCGTCCAGCCGCCCATCTAGCCGAAGCAGAGGCCAAAGGTACGTGTTGGGGACGTCTCACCCGCAGGAGAGGGCCCCCTCAGATCCCAGGATCCTCTTTTCCGACGACAAGGGTCGCCACGCACGGCAAACACGTGGGAGACAGCAGTCGGAGAGGCTGCCTCTTCCTCTCCACCACACTTCGTTCAGTTCGCTGCGTATTTAAGAACACGAGCTATCCAGCGGTACCTTTTTCGTGGAGGCTCAAGTGTGGCTAGGGCACGTTTGCCCCTTGCGGCCTGGGTTGCCCAGGGGATTGATTGCATCCCATGTATTCCTGAGCCCAGCGGAGTGTTGTCTAGTGGCGTGTTCCGCCCACGAAAAACGGTCTGAAAAACCGTTTAACGTAAACTGGGGAACTGATGCCACGAGTGACAACAGTTCCCCAGTCGGAAGTCATACAGCACATACAGTGCTGTACAAAGAACACGCCACAGCCCGTATGCTAAATCAGGGCCTCGCCATTATGCGAAGTACTACATGTACGACGCACTGACGGTCTCTAATGCCTTCATCGCCGATACACCCATCGACTCGGCCGATCAACCCTCCTACGCGAGGGCTAGTTCGGGGGTTATCTCCCGCCCTGGGTGGCCACAGACCGCCACCGCCAGTAGATAGGGACAGATGGGAATCTCGTTAATCCATTCATGCGCGTCACTAATTAGATGACGAGGCATTTGGCTACCTTAAGAGAGTCATAGTTACTCCCGCCGTTTACCCGCGCTTTTTTGAATTTCTTCACGTTGACATTCAGAGCACTGGGCAGAAATCACATTGCGTCAACACCCGTGGGGGCCATCGCAATGCTTTGTTTTAATTAGACAGTCGGATTCCCCTAGTCCGTGCCAGTTCTGAGCTGAGCGTTGAATGGCGGCCGAAGAGGACGACCGCACCGATGGGAAACGCCACGGAAGCCTCGCAGCAAGGAAGATCCGCGGGAGGCCAAGGCACGGGACCGAGCTCGGATCCCAGCCACGAGAGCCGTTCACCTCGCCCAGGCCCGGCACGTCAGCCAGACCCGCTTCCCGACCAAGCCCGACACGCCCCGCTCCTCAGAGCCAATCCTTATCCCGAAGTTACGGATCCAATTTGCCGACTTCCCTTACCTACATTAATCTATCGACTAGAGGCTCTTTACCTTGGAGACCTGCTGCGGATATGGGTACGAACCGGCGCGACACCTCCACGTGGCCCTCTCCTGGATTTTCAAGGTCCGAGGGGATGATCCGGACACCGCCGCAACTGCGGTGCTCTTCGCGTTCCAAACCCTATCTCCCTGCTAGAGGTTTCCAGGGAACTCGAACGCTTATACAGAAAAGA
>NC_135021.1:4055000-4057500 GCF_051020955.1 Megalopta genalis | reverse complement strand
GTACTTTCGGGGACTAGACGACCGATTGATCTCGTGCGGTTTCGCTATTCGATCATTTGAAGAGAACAAAAAGATATATGGGGCGACCGACAAACGGTTTTCCGTAGAACCAGACTCGCGATTGCGTTGACACACACATCATAGCCACACCAATAGAAGAGTTTTAGGACGGTAACCCGGGTGGGGTGTTCTTTACTCAGAATATGTGCAACATCGGATCTATATAGCCATCGATACAATTCGTACACAAATGTGTCGTACGAAGAGAGAGACTTTTTTTCCTCTGGCAACATAACGGTAAGAGACATCCTTCCACACTCATAGGTTCCACTCCCTGGGGCTATGATATATATATACATATAAATTCAAATTCGAAGCAACGGTCACAATTCTACTCTATATTTTTGCGGGTTATGTGTTCTTTCGTTCAATTTCTTTCATGCGTTCGTTCGATCTCTGTACACAGTCTTCACATAGGACAGACTCGTGTAGTACGCTTTCGTGGGTTAAACCCATCTCGTTTCATTTCAGGCGACGTCGGGAGCGCGTTGAAAATGTACCAGTGAAATCTCGATAGTTCTACGAATACGAATCGTCCCGAAAAAGATTTTGTCACCGCTTCGAAGCGGTGTTTCAGACGGGCGGACGTATATAAAACATATACGACACACGACACCGCCTTCCACACTCACGCTAGTTCGAACACGATTTCCATCTCTCTCGAAGACTGTTAGACGTACGTAAAATTTCTCAATATTCATAGGACCGCGACAAACGCCGACGAAGCGCCCACCATTCGCTCGTACGTATATAGGCAACAAGTGCCATCAACGCAAGCAGTTTATAAGTACGTAAACGACCCTCAGCCAGGCGTGGTCCAGGAATTGTATCCGTGGACCGCAATGTGCGTTCGAAATGTCGATGTTCATGTGTCCTGCAGTTCACACGTTGACGCGCAATTAGCTGCGTTCTTCATCGACCCACGAGCCAAGTGATCCACCGTTCAGGGTAATTTTTCCCTTTTATTCTCTCATATATATATAATGTGTATTTGCTATCCACCACATTTTTGTGTTATATTTCGGAACAAGCCGATACCCGAAGAGCTCCAACCAGCGCGCGAAGGAGATTCGGGAGTCGTCGTACAACGACATAATTGTCCCTTAAAGAACGAGATATTTCCGTCGAAACCATATATATATGTACGAGCAAATCCAAAACCACTGTTTTCTTGCAAGTTCGACGGTCGGAGCGAATAGAACATTGAAAAGCCTTCTATCGAAGAAACACAGAGAGTATATCACCTCCAAAAACGACGGGGATATGGATATTCAAACTGGACAATTATCAACCCGATACTGGATTCGAAAAGTTTCTCTCTCCTTTCGTCGTTATTTACACCGGACGGACTCACGGCCGGCTCTAGCTGGGTGTCATATATATATACGTCCCACGCTCATGCTGCCACTAGCGCGCAACAGAGTAGGGTGTCAATGACAACGACACAGCATTGAAACGAGCTACACAAGCCGGTCTCTCTTGATACCAATGTAAACGAGCATTAAGTTATCTTCAGACTGCCCGATATTTTCGTCCTTTGGACTTTCCCAACGATTCCTTTTTTTCTTTTTTTTTTTTACACCACAGCGAAGACTTGAGGAAGCGTGATTAGCACGCTCGCATCCCTCCCTGTCCTACTACAACTGTGTGTGTGTGTGTGTAAAGAAAGAAAAAAGAATACATTGGCTTTCTCTCTATCGAGAAGATGGCCTACGCAACGCAGATCAAAGGCCTAATACGTGTAATATAATACGCGTCTGGCCGTGTATAAATCACGCACGAATGATCTGGTCGGGCCCAACTCTTCTCGTACGCTTATTTTTCCGTGTTGAGGCACTATCATAAAATCACACAAACCCCAACACGTGTGTGTCTTGGAAGGAAGATGGCCTACGCAACGCAGATCAAAGGCCTAATACGTGTAGTACACACGTCTGCCGTGTAAATCACGCACGAATGATCTGGTCGGGCCCAACTCTTCTCCACCACACCACATCCCAACTTTGTACATTTTTATATATTTTTGTGCGTTGGGGCACCTTCATAATCACAAACCCCAACAACACATATATCTCTCTCTCTTTGAAAGATTTGTTGTGGCCTACGCAACGCAGATCAAAGGCCTAATACGTGTAGTACACACGTCTGGCCGTGTAAATCACGCACGAATGATCTGGCGGGCTCAACAATATCTTTTTTTTTTATATGAATTCTTATCCACAAACTAATCGAATTCATTTTCTCTCCTCCTCTCCTCTCTCTTTGAGATATATTGGAACATTGTAATGATCCTTCCGCAGGTTCACCTACGGAAACCTTGTTACGACTTTTACTTCCTCTAAATAATCAAGTTTGGTCATCTTCCCGGCATCATCGGCAATGCCGAAACATTGCCGCGCACCAGTCCGAAGACCTCACTAAATCATTCAATCGGTAGTAG
>NC_135021.1:4040000-4052500 GCF_051020955.1 Megalopta genalis | reverse complement strand
GCCACAGTTTTCAATTGGTACGATTTGCTTCCAAATCTTACAGATGCATTTTAAAAAATTTTTCCATCGCTCGGACAGAAGAGTCGATTGCTCAGTGAGTACGAGTATACATACAAAGTGCATACGGGTAACCAACCCCGTAGGGCTTGCCACATATGGGCCATTCGGTCAAAGACACCGACCCGTGGCCACGCTGTGTGGAGAAAAGTCCGTAAACGTAAACGGCACGAAACAGTCAGGACCGAAGCCCCGAAGGAGCTCTGAGACAGCTTCTCGACCGAGATCGTAGAATTGGCCCAAAACCCGCTCTGCTCCGTCCGCCTCGCACGGACCGTGTATCTCTTATAGATACCGAACGGCCGGCAAGGACGCCGGCGCCGCCGGCCGAATAGCACGCGCGCTTATGAGTGTAAACCGCTGCGGCAACAGACCGCCCGGCCGTGCTGTTGTAACATAGCGCGTGAACGAACGAAAAAAATTTTTATAGTAAACATTAAAATAAATTACACTACCGTAAACTAGACAAAAAATTACACATTTTTTCCCAATATGAAAATTTTCACAAACTTTTTAAAGTCCCATCGCATCGAGTAAACTTTTTTAATAACGCGTCCGCACGATTCTAAATGCTTAATCCATATGTGAAATCGTTCACTGATCACGAATATCGCATTTAAAAAAATTACAAAAATTTATTTTTCAAAATAATCAAAAAAAACCGAAAAATCACAAGAGTAAAGTACCATTATTTTAAACAACATGTCGTTCTAAATGCTTAATCCCTATGTAAAAAAGTTATTTAAGCAAGAATATGTAATCGAAAAAAATTAGAAAAATTTATTTTAGCCGTAAATCGAAAATAATGGGGACACCGGAGCTGTTCGAAGCGCCGAGACGCGCCGCGTACGGCCGAATATTTTCTAAGTCCCAACGTACCGATCAAGAGTAAAGTACCATTTTCCTACATTAGATTTCGTTCTAAATGCTTAATCCCTATGTAGAAACGTTAGTTAAGCAAGAATATCGTATTTTTAAAAAAATCTAATGATAGGATTTTTCAGAAAATTGAAAAAACCGTAAAATGTCAAGAGTAAAGTGCCATTATTTTAAACAATGTATCGTTCTAAATGCTTAATCCCTATGTAAAAAAGTTATTTAAGCAAGAATATGTTATTGAAAAAAATTAGAAAAATTTATTTTAGCCGTAAATCGAAAATAATGGGGACACCGGAGCTGTTCGAAGCGCCGAGACGCGCCGCGTACGGCCGAATATTTTCAAAGTCCCAACGTACCGGTCAAGAGTAAAGTACCATTTTCCTACATTAGATTTCGTTCTAAATGCTTAATCCCTATGTAAAAACGTTAGTTAAGCAAGAATATCGTATTTTTAAAAAAATCTAATGATAGGATTTTCCAGAAAATTGAAAAAACCGAAAAATGTCAAGAGTAAAGTGCCATTTTCTGACATTAGATTTCGTTCTAAATGCTTAATCCCTATGTAGAAACGTTAGTTAAGCAAGAATATCGTATTTTTAAAAAAATCTAATGGTAGGATTTTTCAGAAAATTGAAAAAACCGTAAAATGTCAAGAGTAAAGTGCCCTTATTTTAAACATTATATCGTTCTAAATGCTTAATCCCTATGTAAAAAAGTTATCTAAGCAAGAATATGTTATTGAATAAAATGAGAAAAATTTATTTTAGCCGTAAATCGAAAATAATGGGTCGAGCGAATCGGTCGATTGCGCCGAGACGCGCTATGATGCAACAGACGAGCGATTGGAACGCCCGAATATTTTCAAAGTCCCAACGTACCGGTCAAGAGTAAAGTACCATTTTCCTACATTAGATTTCGTTCTAAATGCTTAATCCCTATGTAAAAACGTTAGTTAAGCAAGAATATCGTATTTTTAAAAAAATCTAATGATAGGATTTTCCAGAAAATTGAAAAAACCGAAAAATGTCAAGAGTAAAGTGCCATTTTCTGACATTAGATTTCGTTCTAAATGCTTAATCCCTATGTAGAAACGTTAGTTAAGCAAGAATATCGTATTTTTAAAAAAATCTAATGGTAGGATTTTTCAGAAAATTGAAAAAACCGTAAAATGTCAAGAGTAAAGTGCCCTTATTTTAAACATTATATCGTTCTAAATGCTTAATCCCTATGTAAAAAAGTTATCTAAGCAAGAATATGTTATTGAATAAAATGAGAAAAATTTATTTTAGCCGTAAATCGAAAATAATGGGTCGAGCGAATCGGTCGATTGCGCCGAGACGCGCTATGATGCAACAGACGAGCGATTGGAACGCCCGAATATTTTCAAAGTCCCAACGTACCGATCAAGAGTAAAGTACCATTTTCCTACATTAGATTTCGTTCTAAATGCTTAATCCCTATGTAAAAACGTTAGTTAAGCAAGAATATCGTATTTTTAAAAAAATCTAATGATAGGATTTTCCAGAAAATTGAAAAAACCGAAAAATGTCAAGAGTAAAGTGCCATTTTCTGACATTAGATTTCGTTCTAAATGCTTAATCCCTATGTAGAAACGTTAGTTAAGCAAGATTATCGTATTTTTAAAAAAATCTAATGATAGGATTTTTCAGAAAATTGAAAAAACCGTAAAATGTCAAGAGTAAAGTGCCCTTATTTTAAACATTATATCGTTCTAAATGCTTAATCCCTATGTAAAAAAGTTATCTAAGCAAGAATATGTTATTGAATAAAATGAGAAAAATTTATTTTAGCCGTAAATCGAAAATAATGGGTCGAGCGAATCGGTCGATTGCGCCGAGACGCGCTATGATGCAACAGACGAGCGATTGGAACGCCCGAATATTTTCAAAGTCCCAACGTACCGGTCAAGAGTAAAGTACCATTTTCCTACATTAGATTTCGTTCTAAATGCTTAATCCCTATGTAAAAACGTTAGTTAAGCAAGAATATCGTATTTTTAAAAAAATCTAATGATAGGATTTTCCAGAAAATTGAAAAAACCGAAAAATGTCAAGAGTAAAGTGCCATTTTCTGACATTAGATTTCGTTCTAAATGCTTAATCCCTATGTAGAAACGTTAGTTAAGCAAGAATATCGTATTTTTAAAAAAATCTAATGGTAGGATTTTTCAGAAAATTGAAAAAACCGTAAAATGTCAAGAGTAAAGTGCCCTTATTTTAAACATTATATCGTTCTAAATGCTTAATCCCTATGTAAAAAAGTTATCTAAGCAAGAATATGTTATTGAATAAAATGAGAAAAATTTATTTTAGCCGTAAATCGAAAATAATGGGTCGAGCGAATCGGTCGATTGCGCCGAGACGCGCTATGATGCAACAGACGAGCGATTGGAACGCCCGAATGTTTTCAAAGTCCCAACGTACCGGTCAAGAGTAAAGTACCATTTTCCTACATTAGATTTCGTTCTAAATGCTTAATCCCTATGTAAAAACGTTAGTTAAGCAAGAATATCGTATTTTAAAAAAAATCTAATGATAGGATTTTCCAGAAAATTGAAAAAACCGAAAAATGTCAAGAGTAAAGTGCCATTTTCTGACATTAGATTTCGTTCTAAATGCTTAATCCCTATGTAGAAACGTTAGTTAAGCAAGATTATCGTATTTTTAAAAAAATCTAATGATAGGATTTTTCAGAAAATTGAAAAAACCGTAAAATGTCAAGAGTAAAGTGCCCTTATTTTAAACATTATATCGTTCTAAATGCTTAATCCCTATGTAAAAAAGTTATCTAAGCAAGAATATGTTATTGAATAAAATGAGAAAAATTTATTTTAGCCGTAAATCGAAAATAATGGGTCGAGCGAATCGGTCGATTGCGCCGAGACGCGCTATGATGCAACAGACGAGCGATTGGAACGCCCGAATATTTTCAAAGTCCCAACGTACCGGTCAAGAGTAAAGTACCATTTTCCTACATTAGATTTCGTTCTAAATGCTTAATCCCTATGTAAAAACGTTAGTTAAGCAAGAATATCGTATTTTTAAAAAAATCTAATGATAGGATTTTCCAGAAAATTGAAAAAACCGAAAAATGTCAAGAGTAAAGTGCCATTTTCTGACATTAGATTTCGTTCTAAATGCTTAATCCCTATGTAGAAACGTTAGTTAAGCAAGAATATCGTATTTTTAAAAAAATCTAATGGTAGGATTTTTCAGAAAATTGAAAAAACCGTAAAATGTCAAGAGTAAAGTGCCCTTATTTTAAACATTATATCGTTCTAAATGCTTAATCCCTATGTAAAAAAGTTATCTAAGCAAGAATATGTTATTGAATAAAATGAGAAAAATTTATTTTAGCCGTAAATCGAAAATAATGGGTCGAGCGAATCGGTCGATTGCGCCGAGACGCGCTATGATGCAACAGACGAGCGATTGGAACGCCCGAATATTTTCAAAGTCCCAACGTACCGGTCAAGAGTAAAGTACCATTTTCCTACATTAGATTTCGTTCTAAATGCTTAATCCCTATGTAAAAACGTTAGTTAAGCAAGAATATCGTATTTTTAAAAAAATCTAATGATAGGATTTTCCAGAAAATTGAAAAAACCGAAAAATGTCAAGAGTAAAGTGCCATTTTCTGACATTAGATTTCGTTCTAAATGCTTAATCCCTATGTAGAAACGTTAGTTAAGCAAGAATATCGTATTTTTAAAAAAATCTAATGGTAGGATTTTTCAGAAAATTGAAAAAACCGTAAAATGTCAAGAGTAAAGTGCCCTTATTTTAAACATTATATCGTTCTAAATGCTTAATCCCTATGTAAAAAAGTTATCTAAGCAAGAATATGTTATTGAATAAAATGAGAAAAATTTATTTTAGCCGTAAATCGAAAATAATGGGTCGAGCGAATCGGTCGATTGCGCCGAGACGCGCTATGATGCAACAGACGAGCGATTGGAACGCCCGAATATTTTCAAAGTCCCAACGTACCGATCAAGAGTAAAGTACCATTTTCCTACATTAGATTTCGTTCTAAATGCTTAATCCCTATGTAAAAACGTTAGTTAAGCAAGAATATCGTATTTTTAAAAAAATCTAATGATAGGATTTTCCAGAAAATTGAAAAAACCGAAAAATGTCAAGAGTAAAGTGCCATTTTCTGACATTAGATTTCGTTCTAAATGCTTAATCCCTATGTAGAAACGTTAGTTAAGCAAGAATATCGTATTTTTAAAAAAATCTAATGGTAGGATTTTTCAGAAAATTGAAAAAACCGTAAAATGTCAAGAGTAAAGTGCCCTTATTTTAAACATTATATCGTTCTAAATGCTTAATCCCTATGTAAAAAAGTTATCTAAGCAAGAATATGTTATTGAATAAAATGAGAAAAATTTATTTTAGCCGTAAATCGAAAATAATGGGTCGAGCGAATCGGTCGATTGCGCCGAGACGCGCTATGATGCAACAGACGAGCGATTGGAACGCCCGAATATTTTCAAAGTCCCAACGTACCGGTCAAGAGTAAAGTACCATTTTCCTACATTAGATTTCGTTCTAAATGCTTAATCCCTATGTAAAAACGTTAGTTAAGCAAGAATATCGTATTTTTAAAAAAATCTAATGATAGGATTTTCCAGAAAATTGAAAAAACCGAAAAATGTCAAGAGTAAAGTGCCATTTTCTGACATTAGATTTCGTTCTAAATGCTTAATCCCTATGTAGAAACGTTAGTTAAGCAAGAATATCGTATTTTTAAAAAAATCTAATGGTAGGATTTTTCAGAAAATTGAAAAAACCGTAAAATGTCAAGAGTAAAGTGCCCTTATTTTAAACATTATATCGTTCTAAATGCTTAATCCCTATGTAAAAAAGTTATCTAAGCAAGAATATGTTATTGAATAAAATGAGAAAAATTTATTTTAGCCGTAAATCGAAAATAATGGGTCGAGCGAATCGGTCGATTGCGCCGAGACGCGCTATGATGCAACAGACGAGCGATTGGAACGCCCGAATATTTTCAAAGTCCCAACGTACCGATCAAGAGTAAAGTACCATTTTCCTACATTAGATTTCGTTCTAAATGCTTAATCCCTATGTAAAAACGTTAGTTAAGCAAGAATATCGTATTTTTAAAAAAATCTAATGATAGGATTTTCCAGAAAATTGAAAAAACCGAAAAATGTCAAGAGTAAAGTGCCATTTTCTGACATTAGATTTCGTTCTAAATGCTTAATCCCTATGTAGAAACGTTAGTTAAGCAAGATTATCGTATTTTTAAAAAAATCTAATGATAGGATTTTTCAGAAAATTGAAAAAACCGTAAAATGTCAAGAGTAAAGTGCCCTTATTTTAAACATTATATCGTTCTAAATGCTTAATCCCTATGTAAAAAAGTTATCTAAGCAAGAATATGTTATTGAATAAAATGAGAAAAATTTATTTTAGCCGTAAATCGAAAATAATGGGTCGAGCGAATCGGTCGATTGCGCCGAGACGCGCTATGATGCAACAGACGAGCGATTGGAACGCCCGAATATTTTCAAAGTCCCAACGTACCGGTCAAGAGTAAAGTACCATTTTCCTACATTAGATTTCGTTCTAAATGCTTAATCCCTATGTAAAAACGTTAGTTAAGCAAGAATATCGTATTTTTAAAAAAATCTAATGATAGGATTTTCCAGAAAATTGAAAAAACCGAAAAATGTCAAGAGTAAAGTGCCATTTTCTGACATTAGATTTCGTTCTAAATGCTTAATCCCTATGTAGAAACGTTAGTTAAGCAAGAATATCGTATTTTTAAAAAAATCTAATGGTAGGATTTTTCAGAAAATTGAAAAAACCGTAAAATGTCAAGAGTAAAGTGCCCTTATTTTAAACATTATATCGTTCTAAATGCTTAATCCCTATGTAAAAAAGTTATCTAAGCAAGAATATGTTATTGAATAAAATGAGAAAAATTTATTTTAGCCGTAAATCGAAAATAATGGGTCGAGCGAATCGGTCGATTGCGCCGAGACGCGCTATGATGCAACAGACGAGCGATTGGAACGCCCGAATGTTTTCAAAGTCCCAACGTACCGGTCAAGAGTAAAGTACCATTTTCCTACATTAGATTTCGTTCTAAATGCTTAATCCCTATGTAAAAACGTTAGTTAAGCAAGAATATCGTATTTTAAAAAAAATCTAATGATAGGATTTTCCAGAAAATTGAAAAAACCGAAAAATGTCAAGAGTAAAGTGCCATTTTCTGACATTAGATTTCGTTCTAAATGCTTAATCCCTATGTAGAAACGTTAGTTAAGCAAGATTATCGTATTTTTAAAAAAATCTAATGATAGGATTTTTCAGAAAATTGAAAAAACCGTAAAATGTCAAGAGTAAAGTGCCCTTATTTTAAACATTATATCGTTCTAAATGCTTAATCCCTATGTAAAAAAGTTATCTAAGCAAGAATATGTTATTGAATAAAATGAGAAAAATTTATTTTAGCCGTAAATCGAAAATAATGGGTCGAGCGAATCGGTCGATTGCGCCGAGACGCGCTATGATGCAACAGACGAGCGATTGGAACGCCCGAATATTTTCAAAGTCCCAACGTACCGGTCAAGAGTAAAGTACCATTTTCCTACATTAGATTTCGTTCTAAATGCTTAATCCCTATGTAAAAACGTTAGTTAAGCAAGAATATCGTATTTTTAAAAAAATCTAATGATAGGATTTTCCAGAAAATTGAAAAAACCGAAAAATGTCAAGAGTAAAGTGCCATTTTCTGACATTAGATTTCGTTCTAAATGCTTAATCCCTATGTAGAAACGTTAGTTAAGCAAGAATATCGTATTTTTAAAAAAATCTAATGGTAGGATTTTTCAGAAAATTGAAAAAACCGTAAAATGTCAAGAGTAAAGTGCCCTTATTTTAAACATTATATCGTTCTAAATGCTTAATCCCTATGTAAAAAAGTTATCTAAGCAAGAATATGTTATTGAATAAAATGAGAAAAATTTATTTTAGCCGTAAATCGAAAATAATGGGTCGAGCGAATCGGTCGATTGCGCCGAGACGCGCTATGATGCAACAGACGAGCGATTGGAACGCCCGAATATTTTCAAAGTCCCAACGTACCGGTCAAGAGTAAAGTACCATTTTCCTACATTAGATTTCGTTCTAAATGCTTAATCCCTATGTAAAAACGTTAGTTAAGCAAGAATATCGTATTTTTAAAAAAATCTAATGATAGGATTTTCCAGAAAATTGAAAAAACCGAAAAATGTCAAGAGTAAAGTGCCATTTTCTGACATTAGATTTCGTTCTAAATGCTTAATCCCTATGTAGAAACGTTAGTTAAGCAAGAATATCGTATTTTTAAAAAAATCTAATGGTAGGATTTTTCAGAAAATTGAAAAAACCGTAAAATGTCAAGAGTAAAGTGCCCTTATTTTAAACATTATATCGTTCTAAATGCTTAATCCCTATGTAAAAAAGTTATCTAAGCAAGAATATGTTATTGAATAAAATGAGAAAAATTTATTTTAGCCGTAAATCGAAAATAATGGGTCGAGCGAATCGGTCGATTGCGCCGAGACGCGCTATGATGCAACAGACGAGCGATTGGAACGCCCGAATATTTTCAAAGTCCCAACGTACCGGTCAAGAGTAAAGTACCATTTTCCTACATTAGATTTCGTTCTAAATGCTTAATCCCTATGTAAAAACGTTAGTTAAGCAAGAATATCGTATTTTTAAAAAAATCTAATGATAGGATTTTCCAGAAAATTGAAAAAACCGAAAAATGTCAAGAGTAAAGTGCCATTTTCTGACATTAGATTTCGTTCTAAATGCTTAATCCCTATGTAGAAACGTTAGTTAAGCAAGAATATCGTATTTTTAAAAAAATCTAATGGTAGGATTTTTCAGAAAATTGAAAAAACCGTAAAATGTCAAGAGTAAAGTGCCCTTATTTTAAACATTATATCGTTCTAAATGCTTAATCCCTATGTAAAAAAGTTATCTAAGCAAGAATATGTTATTGAATAAAATGAGAAAAATTTATTTTAGCCGTAAATCGAAAATAATGGGTCGAGCGAATCGGTCGATTGCGCCGAGACGCGCTATGATGCAACAGACGAGCGATTGGAACGCCCGAATATTTTCAAAGTCCCAACGTACCGGTCAAGAGTAAAGTACCATTTTCCTACATTAGATTTCGTTCTAAATGCTTAATCCCTATGTAAAAACGTTAGTTAAGCAAGAATATCGTATTTTTAAAAAAATCTAATGATAGGATTTTCCAGAAAATTGAAAAAACCGAAAAATGTCAAGAGTAAAGTGCCATTTTCTGACATTAGATTTCGTTCTAAATGCTTAATCCCTATGTAGAAACGTTAGTTAAGCAAGAATATCGTATTTTTAAAAAAATCTAATGGTAGGATTTTTCAGAAAATTGAAAAAACCGTAAAATGTCAAGAGTAAAGTGCCCTTATTTTAAACATTATATCGTTCTAAATGCTTAATCCCTATGTAAAAAAGTTATCTAAGCAAGAATATGTTATTGAATAAAATGAGAAAAATTTATTTTAGCCGTAAATCGAAAATAATGGGTCGAGCGAATCGGTCGATTGCGCCGAGACGCGCTATGATGCAACAGACGAGCGATTGGAACGCCCGAATATTTTCAAAGTCCCAACGTACCGATCAAGAGTAAAGTACCATTTTCCTACATTAGATTTCGTTCTAAATGCTTAATCCCTATGTAAAAACGTTAGTTAAGCAAGAATATCGTATTTTTAAAAAAATCTAATGATAGGATTTTCCAGAAAATTGAAAAAACCGAAAAATGTCAAGAGTAAAGTGCCATTTTCTGACATTAGATTTCGTTCTAAATGCTTAATCCCTATGTAGAAACGTTAGTTAAGCAAGAATATCGTATTTTTAAAAAAATCTAATGGTAGGATTTTTCAGAAAATTGAAAAAACCGTAAAATGTCAAGAGTAAAGTGCCCTTATTTTAAACATTATATCGTTCTAAATGCTTAATCCCTATGTAAAAAAGTTATCTAAGCAAGAATATGTTATTGAATAAAATGAGAAAAATTTATTTTAGCCGTAAATCGAAAATAATGGGTCGAGCGAATCGGTCGATTGCGCCGAGACGCGCTATGATGCAACAGACGAGCGATTGGAACGCCCGAATATTTTCAAAGTCCCAACGTACCGGTCAAGAGTAAAGTACCATTTTCCTACATTAGATTTCGTTCTAAATGCTTAATCCCTATGTAAAAACGTTAGTTAAGCAAGAATATCGTATTTTTAAAAAAATCTAATGATAGGATTTTCCAGAAAATTGAAAAAACCGAAAAATGTCAAGAGTAAAGTGCCATTTTCTGACATTAGATTTCGTTCTAAATGCTTAATCCCTATGTAGAAACGTTAGTTAAGCAAGAATATCGTATTTTTAAAAAAATCTAATGGTAGGATTTTTCAGAAAATTGAAAAAACCGTAAAATGTCAAGAGTAAAGTGCCCTTATTTTAAACATTATATCGTTCTAAATGCTTAATCCCTATGTAAAAAAGTTATCTAAGCAAGAATATGTTATTGAATAAAATGAGAAAAATTTATTTTAGCCGTAAATCGAAAATAATGGGTCGAGCGAATCGGTCGATTGCGCCGAGACGCGCTATGATGCAACAGACGAGCGATTGGAACGCCCGAATATTTTCAAAGTCCCAACGTACCGATCAAGAGTAAAGTACCATTTTCCTACATTAGATTTCGTTCTAAATGCTTAATCCCTATGTAAAAACGTTAGTTAAGCAAGAATATCGTATTTTTAAAAAAATCTAATGATAGGATTTTCCAGAAAATTGAAAAAACCGAAAAATGTCAAGAGTAAAGTGCCATTTTCTGACATTAGATTTCGTTCTAAATGCTTAATCCCTATGTAGAAACGTTAGTTAAGCAAGAATATCGTATTTTTAAAAAAATCTAATGGTAGGATTTTTCAGAAAATTGAAAAAACCGTAAAATGTCAAGAGTAAAGTGCCCTTATTTTAAACATTATATCGTTCTAAATGCTTAATCCCTATGTAAAAAAGTTATCTAAGCAAGAATATGTTATTGAATAAAATGAGAAAAATTTATTTTAGCCGTAAATCGAAAATAATGGGTCGAGCGAATCGGTCGATTGCGCCGAGACGCGCTATGATGCAACAGACGAGCGATTGGAACGCCCGAATATTTTCAAAGTCCCAACGTACCGGTCAAGAGTAAAGTACCATTTTCCTACATTAGATTTCGTTCTAAATGCTTAATCCCTATGTAAAAACGTTAGTTAAGCAAGAATATCGTATTTTTAAAAAAATCTAATGATAGGATTTTCCAGAAAATTGAAAAAACCGAAAAATGTCAAGAGTAAAGTGCCATTTTCTGACATTAGATTTCGTTCTAAATGCTTAATCCCTATGTAGAAACGTTAGTTAAGCAAGAATATCGTATTTTTAAAAAAATCTAATGGTAGGATTTTTCAGAAAATTGAAAAAACCGTAAAATGTCAAGAGTAAAGTGCCCTTATTTTAAACATTATATCGTTCTAAATGCTTAATCCCTATGTAAAAAAGTTATCTAAGCAAGAATATGTTATTGAATAAAATGAGAAAAATTTATTTTAGCCGTAAATCGAAAAAAAGACTGTTCGTTTCTCTGTCTCACTCGCGCGATCGAAGTATTGATGTTTCCCGGCAAAGTAATGGGATATTAATTAAACTTTATACACGAAATTACTCGTTTTGATCCCCGCTACACAGCCGTATACTTTTTATAATTTTGTGGAATCGGGAACCTTGAAATATTTAACATAACGCGGATCGACTGTCTCTGTCTCTTTCTAGATCGGAATAATCGATGTTTCCCGGCAAACTATTGGGAGATTAATTAAACTTTATACATGAAATTACTCGTTTTGGTCCCCGCTACACAGCCGTATACTTTTTATAATTTTGTGGAATCGGGAACCTTGAAATATTTAACATAACGCGGATCGACTGTCTCTGTCTCTTTCTAGATCGGAATTATCGATGTTTCCCGGAAAACTATTCGGAGATTAATTAAACTTTATACACGAAATTACTCGTTTTGATCCCCGCTACACAGCCGTATACTTTTTATAATTTTGTGGAATCGGTAACCTTGAGATATTTAACATAACGCGGATCGACTGTCTCTGTCTCTTTCTAGATCGGAATTATCGATGTTTCCCGGCAAACTATTGGGAGATTATTTAAACTTTATACATGAAATTACTCGTTTTGATCCCCGCTACACAGCCGTATACTTTTTATAATTTTGTGGAATCGGTAACCTGGAGATATTTAACATAACGCGGATCGACTGTCTCTGTCTCTTTCTAGATCGGAATAATCGATGTTTCCCGGCAAACTATTGGGAGATTAATTAAACTTTATACATGAAATTACTCGTTTTGGTCCCCGCTACACAGCCGTATACTTTTTATAATTTTGTGGAATCGGTAACCTTGAGATATTTAACAT
>NC_135021.1:4015000-4025000 GCF_051020955.1 Megalopta genalis | reverse complement strand
ATGCTTAATCCCTATGTAGAAACGTTAGTTAAGCAAGAATATCGTATTTTTAAAAAAATCTAATGATAGGATTTTTCAGAAAATTGAAAAAACCGTAAAATGTCAAGAGTAAAGTGCCATTATTTTAAACAATGTATCGTTCTAAATGCTTAATCCCTATGTAAAAAAGTTATTTAAGCAAGAATATGTTATTGAAAAAAATTAGAAAAATTTATTTTAGCCGTAAATCGAAAATAATGGGGACACCGGAGCTGTTCGAAGCGCCGAGACGCGCCGCGTACGGCCGAATATTTTCAAAGTCCCAACGTACCGGTCAAGAGTAAAGTACCATTTTCCTACATTAGATTTCGTTCTAAATGCTTAATCCCTATGTAAAAACGTTAGTTAAGCAAGAATATCGTATTTTTAAAAAAATCTAATGATAGGATTTTCCAGAAAATTGAAAAAACCGAAAAATGTCAAGAGTAAAGTGCCATTTTCTGACATTAGATTTCGTTCTAAATGCTTAATCCCTATGTAGAAACGTTAGTTAAGCAAGAATATCGTATTTTTAAAAAAATCTAATGGTAGGATTTTTCAGAAAATTGAAAAAACCGTAAAATGTCAAGAGTAAAGTGCCCTTATTTTAAACATTATATCGTTCTAAATGCTTAATCCCTATGTAAAAAAGTTATCTAAGCAAGAATATGTTATTGAATAAAATGAGAAAAATTTATTTTAGCCGTAAATCGAAAATAATGGGTCGAGCGAATCGGTCGATTGCGCCGAGACGCGCTATGATGCAACAGACGAGCGATTGGAACGCCCGAATATTTTCAAAGTCCCAACGTACCGGTCAAGAGTAAAGTACCATTTTCCTACATTAGATTTCGTTCTAAATGCTTAATCCCTATGTAAAAACGTTAGTTAAGCAAGAATATCGTATTTTTAAAAAAATCTAATGATAGGATTTTCCAGAAAATTGAAAAAACCGAAAAATGTCAAGAGTAAAGTGCCATTTTCTGACATTAGATTTCGTTCTAAATGCTTAATCCCTATGTAGAAACGTTAGTTAAGCAAGAATATCGTATTTTTAAAAAAATCTAATGGTAGGATTTTTCAGAAAATTGAAAAAACCGTAAAATGTCAAGAGTAAAGTGCCCTTATTTTAAACATTATATCGTTCTAAATGCTTAATCCCTATGTAAAAAAGTTATCTAAGCAAGAATATGTTATTGAATAAAATGAGAAAAATTTATTTTAGCCGTAAATCGAAAATAATGGGTCGAGCGAATCGGTCGATTGCGCCGAGACGCGCTATGATGCAACAGACGAGCGATTGGAACGCCCGAATATTTTCAAAGTCCCAACGTACCGATCAAGAGTAAAGTACCATTTTCCTACATTAGATTTCGTTCTAAATGCTTAATCCCTATGTAAAAACGTTAGTTAAGCAAGAATATCGTATTTTTAAAAAAATCTAATGATAGGATTTTCCAGAAAATTGAAAAAACCGAAAAATGTCAAGAGTAAAGTGCCATTTTCTGACATTAGATTTCGTTCTAAATGCTTAATCCCTATGTAGAAACGTTAGTTAAGCAAGAATATCGTATTTTTAAAAAAATCTAATGGTAGGATTTTTCAGAAAATTGAAAAAACCGTAAAATGTCAAGAGTAAAGTGCCCTTATTTTAAACATTATATCGTTCTAAATGCTTAATCCCTATGTAAAAAAGTTATCTAAGCAAGAATATGTTATTGAATAAAATGAGAAAAATTTATTTTAGCCGTAAATCGAAAATAATGGGTCGAGCGAATCGGTCGATTGCGCCGAGACGCGCTATGATGCAACAGACGAGCGATTGGAACGCCCGAATATTTTCAAAGTCCCAACGTACCGGTCAAGAGTAAAGTACCATTTTCCTACATTAGATTTCGTTCTAAATGCTTAATCCCTATGTAAAAACGTTAGTTAAGCAAGAATATCGTATTTTTAAAAAAATCTAATGATAGGATTTTCCAGAAAATTGAAAAAACCGAAAAATGTCAAGAGTAAAGTGCCATTTTCTGACATTAGATTTCGTTCTAAATGCTTAATCCCTATGTAGAAACGTTAGTTAAGCAAGAATATCGTATTTTTAAAAAAATCTAATGGTAGGATTTTTCAGAAAATTGAAAAAACCGTAAAATGTCAAGAGTAAAGTGCCCTTATTTTAAACATTATATCGTTCTAAATGCTTAATCCCTATGTAAAAAAGTTATCTAAGCAAGAATATGTTATTGAATAAAATGAGAAAAATTTATTTTAGCCGTAAATCGAAAATAATGGGTCGAGCGAATCGGTCGATTGCGCCGAGACGCGCTATGATGCAACAGACGAGCGATTGGAACGCCCGAATATTTTCAAAGTCCCAACGTACCGATCAAGAGTAAAGTACCATTTTCCTACATTAGATTTCGTTCTAAATGCTTAATCCCTATGTAAAAACGTTAGTTAAGCAAGAATATCGTATTTTTAAAAAAATCTAATGATAGGATTTTCCAGAAAATTGAAAAAACCGAAAAATGTCAAGAGTAAAGTGCCATTTTCTGACATTAGATTTCGTTCTAAATGCTTAATCCCTATGTAGAAACGTTAGTTAAGCAAGAATATCGTATTTTTAAAAAAATCTAATGGTAGGATTTTTCAGAAAATTGAAAAAACCGTAAAATGTCAAGAGTAAAGTGCCCTTATTTTAAACATTATATCGTTCTAAATGCTTAATCCCTATGTAAAAAAGTTATCTAAGCAAGAATATGTTATTGAATAAAATGAGAAAAATTTATTTTAGCCGTAAATCGAAAATAATGGGTCGAGCGAATCGGTCGATTGCGCCGAGACGCGCTATGATGCAACAGACGAGCGATTGGAACGCCCGAATATTTTCAAAGTCCCAACGTACCGGTCAAGAGTAAAGTACCATTTTCCTACATTAGATTTCGTTCTAAATGCTTAATCCCTATGTAAAAACGTTAGTTAAGCAAGAATATCGTATTTTTAAAAAAATCTAATGATAGGATTTTCCAGAAAATTGAAAAAACCGAAAAATGTCAAGAGTAAAGTGCCATTTTCTGACATTAGATTTCGTTCTAAATGCTTAATCCCTATGTAGAAACGTTAGTTAAGCAAGAATATCGTATTTTTAAAAAAATCTAATGGTAGGATTTTTCAGAAAATTGAAAAAACCGTAAAATGTCAAGAGTAAAGTGCCCTTATTTTAAACATTATATCGTTCTAAATGCTTAATCCCTATGTAAAAAAGTTATCTAAGCAAGAATATGTTATTGAATAAAATGAGAAAAATTTATTTTAGCCGTAAATCGAAAATAATGGGTCGAGCGAATCGGTCGATTGCGCCGAGACGCGCTATGATGCAACAGACGAGCGATTGGAACGCCCGAATATTTTCAAAGTCCCAACGTACCGATCAAGAGTAAAGTACCATTTTCCTACATTAGATTTCGTTCTAAATGCTTAATCCCTATGTAAAAACGTTAGTTAAGCAAGAATATCGTATTTTTAAAAAAATCTAATGATAGGATTTTCCAGAAAATTGAAAAAACCGAAAAATGTCAAGAGTAAAGTGCCATTTTCTGACATTAGATTTCGTTCTAAATGCTTAATCCCTATGTAGAAACGTTAGTTAAGCAAGATTATCGTATTTTTAAAAAAATCTAATGATAGGATTTTTCAGAAAATTGAAAAAACCGTAAAATGTCAAGAGTAAAGTGCCCTTATTTTAAACATTATATCGTTCTAAATGCTTAATCCCTATGTAAAAAAGTTATCTAAGCAAGAATATGTTATTGAATAAAATGAGAAAAATTTATTTTAGCCGTAAATCGAAAATAATGGGTCGAGCGAATCGGTCGATTGCGCCGAGACGCGCTATGATGCAACAGACGAGCGATTGGAACGCCCGAATATTTTCAAAGTCCCAACGTACCGGTCAAGAGTAAAGTACCATTTTCCTACATTAGATTTCGTTCTAAATGCTTAATCCCTATGTAAAAACGTTAGTTAAGCAAGAATATCGTATTTTTAAAAAAATCTAATGATAGGATTTTCCAGAAAATTGAAAAAACCGAAAAATGTCAAGAGTAAAGTGCCATTTTCTGACATTAGATTTCGTTCTAAATGCTTAATCCCTATGTAGAAACGTTAGTTAAGCAAGAATATCGTATTTTTAAAAAAATCTAATGGTAGGATTTTTCAGAAAATTGAAAAAACCGTAAAATGTCAAGAGTAAAGTGCCCTTATTTTAAACATTATATCGTTCTAAATGCTTAATCCCTATGTAAAAAAGTTATCTAAGCAAGAATATGTTATTGAATAAAATGAGAAAAATTTATTTTAGCCGTAAATCGAAAATAATGGGTCGAGCGAATCGGTCGATTGCGCCGAGACGCGCTATGATGCAACAGACGAGCGATTGGAACGCCCGAATGTTTTCAAAGTCCCAACGTACCGGTCAAGAGTAAAGTACCATTTTCCTACATTAGATTTCGTTCTAAATGCTTAATCCCTATGTAAAAACGTTAGTTAAGCAAGAATATCGTATTTTAAAAAAAATCTAATGATAGGATTTTCCAGAAAATTGAAAAAACCGAAAAATGTCAAGAGTAAAGTGCCATTTTCTGACATTAGATTTCGTTCTAAATGCTTAATCCCTATGTAGAAACGTTAGTTAAGCAAGATTATCGTATTTTTAAAAAAATCTAATGATAGGATTTTTCAGAAAATTGAAAAAACCGTAAAATGTCAAGAGTAAAGTGCCCTTATTTTAAACATTATATCGTTCTAAATGCTTAATCCCTATGTAAAAAAGTTATCTAAGCAAGAATATGTTATTGAATAAAATGAGAAAAATTTATTTTAGCCGTAAATCGAAAATAATGGGTCGAGCGAATCGGTCGATTGCGCCGAGACGCGCTATGATGCAACAGACGAGCGATTGGAACGCCCGAATATTTTCAAAGTCCCAACGTACCGGTCAAGAGTAAAGTACCATTTTCCTACATTAGATTTCGTTCTAAATGCTTAATCCCTATGTAAAAACGTTAGTTAAGCAAGAATATCGTATTTTTAAAAAAATCTAATGATAGGATTTTCCAGAAAATTGAAAAAACCGAAAAATGTCAAGAGTAAAGTGCCATTTTCTGACATTAGATTTCGTTCTAAATGCTTAATCCCTATGTAGAAACGTTAGTTAAGCAAGAATATCGTATTTTTAAAAAAATCTAATGGTAGGATTTTTCAGAAAATTGAAAAAACCGTAAAATGTCAAGAGTAAAGTGCCCTTATTTTAAACATTATATCGTTCTAAATGCTTAATCCCTATGTAAAAAAGTTATCTAAGCAAGAATATGTTATTGAATAAAATGAGAAAAATTTATTTTAGCCGTAAATCGAAAATAATGGGTCGAGCGAATCGGTCGATTGCGCCGAGACGCGCTATGATGCAACAGACGAGCGATTGGAACGCCCGAATATTTTCAAAGTCCCAACGTACCGGTCAAGAGTAAAGTACCATTTTCCTACATTAGATTTCGTTCTAAATGCTTAATCCCTATGTAAAAACGTTAGTTAAGCAAGAATATCGTATTTTTAAAAAAATCTAATGATAGGATTTTCCAGAAAATTGAAAAAACCGAAAAATGTCAAGAGTAAAGTGCCATTTTCTGACATTAGATTTCGTTCTAAATGCTTAATCCCTATGTAGAAACGTTAGTTAAGCAAGAATATCGTATTTTTAAAAAAATCTAATGGTAGGATTTTTCAGAAAATTGAAAAAACCGTAAAATGTCAAGAGTAAAGTGCCCTTATTTTAAACATTATATCGTTCTAAATGCTTAATCCCTATGTAAAAAAGTTATCTAAGCAAGAATATGTTATTGAATAAAATGAGAAAAATTTATTTTAGCCGTAAATCGAAAATAATGGGTCGAGCGAATCGGTCGATTGCGCCGAGACGCGCTATGATGCAACAGACGAGCGATTGGAACGCCCGAATATTTTCAAAGTCCCAACGTACCGGTCAAGAGTAAAGTACCATTTTCCTACATTAGATTTCGTTCTAAATGCTTAATCCCTATGTAAAAACGTTAGTTAAGCAAGAATATCGTATTTTTAAAAAAATCTAATGATAGGATTTTCCAGAAAATTGAAAAAACCGAAAAATGTCAAGAGTAAAGTGCCATTTTCTGACATTAGATTTCGTTCTAAATGCTTAATCCCTATGTAGAAACGTTAGTTAAGCAAGAATATCGTATTTTTAAAAAAATCTAATGGTAGGATTTTTCAGAAAATTGAAAAAACCGTAAAATGTCAAGAGTAAAGTGCCCTTATTTTAAACATTATATCGTTCTAAATGCTTAATCCCTATGTAAAAAAGTTATCTAAGCAAGAATATGTTATTGAATAAAATGAGAAAAATTTATTTTAGCCGTAAATCGAAAATAATGGGTCGAGCGAATCGGTCGATTGCGCCGAGACGCGCTATGATGCAACAGACGAGCGATTGGAACGCCCGAATATTTTCAAAGTCCCAACGTACCGGTCAAGAGTAAAGTACCATTTTCCTACATTAGATTTCGTTCTAAATGCTTAATCCCTATGTAAAAACGTTAGTTAAGCAAGAATATCGTATTTTTAAAAAAATCTAATGATAGGATTTTCCAGAAAATTGAAAAAACCGAAAAATGTCAAGAGTAAAGTGCCATTTTCTGACATTAGATTTCGTTCTAAATGCTTAATCCCTATGTAGAAACGTTAGTTAAGCAAGAATATCGTATTTTTAAAAAAATCTAATGGTAGGATTTTTCAGAAAATTGAAAAAACCGTAAAATGTCAAGAGTAAAGTGCCCTTATTTTAAACATTATATCGTTCTAAATGCTTAATCCCTATGTAAAAAAGTTATCTAAGCAAGAATATGTTATTGAATAAAATGAGAAAAATTTATTTTAGCCGTAAATCGAAAATAATGGGTCGAGCGAATCGGTCGATTGCGCCGAGACGCGCTATGATGCAACAGACGAGCGATTGGAACGCCCGAATATTTTCAAAGTCCCAACGTACCGATCAAGAGTAAAGTACCATTTTCCTACATTAGATTTCGTTCTAAATGCTTAATCCCTATGTAAAAACGTTAGTTAAGCAAGAATATCGTATTTTTAAAAAAATCTAATGATAGGATTTTCCAGAAAATTGAAAAAACCGAAAAATGTCAAGAGTAAAGTGCCATTTTCTGACATTAGATTTCGTTCTAAATGCTTAATCCCTATGTAGAAACGTTAGTTAAGCAAGAATATCGTATTTTTAAAAAAATCTAATGGTAGGATTTTTCAGAAAATTGAAAAAACCGTAAAATGTCAAGAGTAAAGTGCCCTTATTTTAAACATTATATCGTTCTAAATGCTTAATCCCTATGTAAAAAAGTTATCTAAGCAAGAATATGTTATTGAATAAAATGAGAAAAATTTATTTTAGCCGTAAATCGAAAATAATGGGTCGAGCGAATCGGTCGATTGCGCCGAGACGCGCTATGATGCAACAGACGAGCGATTGGAACGCCCGAATATTTTCAAAGTCCCAACGTACCGGTCAAGAGTAAAGTACCATTTTCCTACATTAGATTTCGTTCTAAATGCTTAATCCCTATGTAAAAACGTTAGTTAAGCAAGAATATCGTATTTTTAAAAAAATCTAATGATAGGATTTTCCAGAAAATTGAAAAAACCGAAAAATGTCAAGAGTAAAGTGCCATTTTCTGACATTAGATTTCGTTCTAAATGCTTAATCCCTATGTAGAAACGTTAGTTAAGCAAGAATATCGTATTTTTAAAAAAATCTAATGGTAGGATTTTTCAGAAAATTGAAAAAACCGTAAAATGTCAAGAGTAAAGTGCCCTTATTTTAAACATTATATCGTTCTAAATGCTTAATCCCTATGTAAAAAAGTTATCTAAGCAAGAATATGTTATTGAATAAAATGAGAAAAATTTATTTTAGCCGTAAATCGAAAATAATGGGTCGAGCGAATCGGTCGATTGCGCCGAGACGCGCTATGATGCAACAGACGAGCGATTGGAACGCCCGAATATTTTCAAAGTCCCAACGTACCGATCAAGAGTAAAGTACCATTTTCCTACATTAGATTTCGTTCTAAATGCTTAATCCCTATGTAAAAACGTTAGTTAAGCAAGAATATCGTATTTTTAAAAAAATCTAATGATAGGATTTTCCAGAAAATTGAAAAAACCGAAAAATGTCAAGAGTAAAGTGCCATTTTCTGACATTAGATTTCGTTCTAAATGCTTAATCCCTATGTAGAAACGTTAGTTAAGCAAGAATATCGTATTTTTAAAAAAATCTAATGGTAGGATTTTTCAGAAAATTGAAAAAACCGTAAAATGTCAAGAGTAAAGTGCCCTTATTTTAAACATTATATCGTTCTAAATGCTTAATCCCTATGTAAAAAAGTTATCTAAGCAAGAATATGTTATTGAATAAAATGAGAAAAATTTATTTTAGCCGTAAATCGAAAATAATGGGTCGAGCGAATCGGTCGATTGCGCCGAGACGCGCTATGATGCAACAGACGAGCGATTGGAACGCCCGAATATTTTCAAAGTCCCAACGTACCGGTCAAGAGTAAAGTACCATTTTCCTACATTAGATTTCGTTCTAAATGCTTAATCCCTATGTAAAAACGTTAGTTAAGCAAGAATATCGTATTTTTAAAAAAATCTAATGATAGGATTTTCCAGAAAATTGAAAAAACCGAAAAATGTCAAGAGTAAAGTGCCATTTTCTGACATTAGATTTCGTTCTAAATGCTTAATCCCTATGTAGAAACGTTAGTTAAGCAAGAATATCGTATTTTTAAAAAAATCTAATGGTAGGATTTTTCAGAAAATTGAAAAAACCGTAAAATGTCAAGAGTAAAGTGCCCTTATTTTAAACATTATATCGTTCTAAATGCTTAATCCCTATGTAAAAAAGTTATCTAAGCAAGAATATGTTATTGAATAAAATGAGAAAAATTTATTTTAGCCGTAAATCGAAAAAAAGACTGTTCGTTTCTCTGTCTCACTCGCGCGATCGAAGTATTGATGTTTCCCGGCAAAGTAATGGGATATTAATTAAACTTTATACACGAAATTACTCGTTTTGATCCCCGCTACACAGCCGTATACTTTTTATAATTTTGTGGAATCGGGAACCTTGAAATATTTAACATAACGCGGATCGACTGTCTCTGTCTCTTTCTAGATCGGAATAATCGATGTTTCCCGGCAAACTATTGGGAGATTAATTAAACTTTATACATGAAATTACTCGTTTTGGTCCCCGCTACACAGCCGTATACTTTTTATAATTTTGTGGAATCGGGAACCTTGAAATATTTAACATAACGCGGATCGACTGTCTCTGTCTCTTTCTAGATCGGAATTATCGATGTTTCCCGGAAAACTATTCGGAGATTAATTAAACTTTATACACGAAATTACTCGTTTTGATCCCCGCTACACAGCCGTATACTTTTTATAATTTTGTGGAATCGGTAACCTTGAGATATTTAACATAACGCGGATCGACTGTCTCTGTCTCTTTCTAGATCGGAATTATCGATGTTTCCCGGCAAACTATTGGGAGATTATTTAAACTTTATACATGAAATTACTCGTTTTGATCCCCGCTACACAGCCGTATACTTTTTATAATTTTGTGGAATCGGTAACCTGGAGATATTTAACATAACGCGGATCGACTGTCTCTGTCTCTTTCTAGATCGGAATAATCGATGTTTCCCGGCAAACTATTGGGAGATTAATTAAACTTTATACATGAAATTACTCGTTTTGGTCCCCGCTACACAGCCGTATACTTTTTATAATTTTGTGGAATCGGTAACCTTGAGATATTTAACATAACGCGGATCGACTGTCTCTGTCTCTTTCTAGATCGGAATTATCGATG
>NC_135021.1:4005000-4010000 GCF_051020955.1 Megalopta genalis | reverse complement strand
ATCCCGTACACGACAGGAGTTCCATCCAAGGTAAACTCGGCTACCCCTCTGCTTCAGCCGCTGAAGATTCTGCGGACTGACGGCAACGACCCAGTTGGCTGTCTCCGGGGTCTTGCCAGCCATGCGGCTGACCCGAATTCCCGAAGGCACATCCTTCTGGTTCGCATCGCAGAGATTTTGCCTCCAAATACTGGAGGCAATTTCGTCCTTACCCATCCGACGCGGGACGTCGTAAACTAAAACCTCGGGGTCCCGCTTGGTAGGTAAGGAGACGGACAGACCCGCGCTCCGGAGCTTCTTATTGCCAACGAAGGCTTGCAGGTCCTCCTTTCGGTCGGTCTCGACGACGATGCCACCGGAGTGGATGCGTCGGACCGACTTAATTCGGATCGCCTCCTTCGCTGGTTTAACGAGGGACAGAACAGTAACCTTCGTAACTTCGCTGCTCTGTCCTTTTTCCTTCGGCGGGAAGATTTTTACCACATGCTGCGATTGTGGCCGTCTCCCCGCTTCCGGAGAAGCTCCTTTGCAGTCGACTTTGTTCACATGGGCGTAAGTCGACTGCGCGGCGTTGCAGGCCGTCTTCGGGAGAGTTCCCTTGGACGGCCCAGGTCGCATCGCACTCATTACGGCAGGACGCGCTTTTAGGTCCGCCCTGACCGCGGCGAGCTGCCCTTCGACGAAGCTATTCCGTTGAATAAGCTCCTGGACCAGCTCGTTGAGTGCCTCAACCTCGGCGAGTATCTTTGACCCGGACTCCTTATTGACTTTCGACTCAGGTCGAAAGCAAAAGGTCCGTATTTCGGACACTCGCCTAAAGGCTTCGTCTCTTACGAGATCGAGAGGCCGTACCTTCTGCCCGGAGAACGTCCCCTTCGGTCTCCTGGCCCGGTTTACTGCGGCCTTGCCGGTGGGTGCGCCCGGCTTGGCTCGCTTTGACTTTTTGGTGACGGTTTGCCAACCGTCACCAGTAGGGTCCTCGACACGCTCGGGTGCCGACTGCACCTTCACGAGTGACGTGTCTCCGACTCGTTCGATTACTTCCACGTTACCGGTGTCCGGCGTACCTTCTACCGTGGGCTCGGTTTTCACCGAGACCGCTCGCGTGGGAGTCACACATCTTTGCAAGATCACACGAGGATTGGCGATATTAATCACCTTCCCGGATCTTGTCTTTCTCACAGACGCGGGGGGACTGACAGCTGCATTTGCAGTTCCCGCGTCTGCGGCGACGGCTTCACTCCGAGTAGGAGCTGGACCCGTCGTCTTTGGACGCTTAGTTTTTTGTTCATTAATTTTATTAAGACCCATAATGTGTCTTGGTCTTTCATCCAGTGCGCTCCCCGGCCACCACCGACCCACACAATTTGGAACCCGCCAAAGGCTGGGTTAGGGCTACGCACCGAATATAGTCTGCTGGCTGGGTCGGTTTCCTTACCCAGCCCGCGTCCTCGCCCAGCAGAACCCACTTGCCCGAAGCGTGTGGTCGTTCCAAGCCGATTGACTGGACCAGGGCTGCTTTTCTCGTCCAGCCGCCCATCTAGCCGAAGCAGAGGCCAAAGGTACGTGTTGGGGACGTCTCACCCGCAGGAGAGGGCCCCCTCAGATCCCAGGATCCTCTTTTCCGACGACAAGGGTCGCCACGCACGGCAAACACGTGGGAGACAGCAGTCGGAGAGGCTGCCTCTTCCTCTCCACCACACTTCGTTCAGTTCGCTGCGTATTTAAGAACACGAGCTATCCAGCGGTACCTTTTTCGTGGAGGCTCAAGTGTGGCTAGGGCACGTTTGCCCCTTGCGGCCTGGGTTGCCCAGGGGATTGATTGCATCCCATGTATTCCTGAGCCCAGCGGAGTGTTGTCTAGTGGCGTGTTCCGCCCACGAAAAACGGTCTGAAAAACCGTTTAACGTAAACTGGGGAACTGATGCCACGAGTGACAACAGTTCCCCAGTCGGAAGTCATACAGCACATACAGTGCTGTACAAAGAACACGCCACAGCCCGTATGCTAAATCAGGGCCTCGCCATTATGCGAAGTACTACATGTACGACGCACTGACGGTCTCTAATGCCTTCATCGCCGATACACCCATCGACTCGGCCGATCAACCCTCCTACGCGAGGGCTAGTTCGGGGGTTATCTCCCGCCCTGGGTGGCCACAGACCGCCACCGCCAGTAGATAGGGACAGATGGGAATCTCGTTAATCCATTCATGCGCGTCACTAATTAGATGACGAGGCATTTGGCTATTTTTTTTTTTTTTTTTTTTTTTTTTTTATAGAGAGGAAAATCTTTTATAGACACCACGGAATTCTTCGACGTGATAGTGTGGGAATCCTTATACCCACTAAAAACCTCTCTCTTCTCACGCCTAGATGTTATGGCGGAGGACGGCTTTATTTCCTGGTGCCGAATTTGCGATGTTGGGGCCCAGGTTGCCCATTACAGTGGCCGTGAATCGGGCGATCACCCAACGCCCTCCCTATTACCCGGATGACAGATGTTGTTTGTCATCTTATTCCATCTTGTCCAGTTCGTGTGCGATCCCTGAAGGGCCCTCGTAGTTATTGATCTTAAGAGCCCTTTGAGTCCTAGTGCGGAGATCGATTCAGCCGAGAGCGATGCCCACACGCCGCGCCAGGAGATGGTGACCGACGTCACTCTAACAGCTTCCGCCAAAACCCCAAATTCCTGGGCGACGCGATGCCTTAACAGCGGGGTGTCGTATTTAGCGACTTTCCTCGTATGTGCATCATTAAGCGATGTCGCACCGCTAACGACCTGGCTGTCGATGACCTTGACAGCTCCATCCTTAAAGGCCACCAAATCAGGCTTCTGCAGACCCGACTGCAGGACATAATGCGGGTTCTCCCTAACCTTCCACCCACTTTGCCTCAGACCAAACGCTACGATTCGGCATATGGCATCGTGTCTGAGTATTCGACCCCCATGAGTCCGGTGACATCCCTGCACTATGTGTGCCGCCGTCTCCGTTACGGCGCACCCAGCACGACACAACACAGGAGCCCCATTCCCACGACGGCCTCTTGATGTTCTTACTCTGGTGGGCAGGGCGTTAATACGTACATGGTGATATTGCACGTAATCCCTGCCGGGGATCCCCGCAGAACAGGCGTCAACCCAAGAGCTGCTATCGATGACTTTAGCAGCCTCACGCAATTCTCCTCCATCGTTAGACTGATGGAGTAAAGATGCCCAGTATTTGGCACGATCCTCAGGCCGGAAGAGCGCCCGACCTTGGATAGTCAGAGCACTCTCCGCCCGTCGAACCGCTGCCACAACTGCCGGATGTTGGGAGGCATCTCTTGCAGCCGCACAGGAGGACCCCGCCATTGATGTTAACCTGGCGTGCATCATACCCGGTATCGATGTTCGAAACGCGGGGATGCCAAGTCCACCCTCCCTGCAACTGGCGTGGAAATACCCAAGTGGTACATCTTTGGGCAGACGCAACCACCTTCGAACGGCCAGCCGCGTCTGTTTATCTAATGCCTTCAAGATTTTAAGTGGGCATCTTGTCAAAACCAGCTGGTGATAAAAACGCGGAATGAGGAAACAGCGCAAGATCTTGAGGCGCTGTTGAGGCTTGAGTGGCGCCTTGGTGATATTGGCCAACTCTCTGTCTAGCTTGCCCCCAGGTTTTTCAATACCCATTGGCGAGATCTTAATGCCCAGATATCGGAAGCCCTCGGTAGGTCCCAGTTGTTTAATAGACCGACCGTTGACCTCAAATTTGCTGGCGGAGAGTATCTTGTACTTCTTTTCTTTACCAGCGATCTGGATGGACATAGCCAGACATTTATCGGAGTTGAATTCCAA
Organism: Megalopta genalis; assembly: GCF_051020955.1. NCBI lineage: Eukaryota > Metazoa > Arthropoda > Insecta > Hymenoptera > Halictidae > Megalopta > Megalopta genalis. The sequence goes on along the minus strand of NC_135021.1, from coordinate 4,006,160 downwards.
CCCGTACTTTCGTGCCTCTTCCTCAGCCGTTCGAAGCATGCCCTGCATTCCTGAAACGGAGGACGCGAACAAGATCAGGTCATCCGCATACGCCAGTATATTGACCCTTTGCTCCCTGATAACATAGCCGACCTCCTCGGGTAACACCCTTATCACCCGGTCCATGACGATCGAGAATAGCAGGGACGACAAGGGATCGCCCTGCCGCACACCCCTCGCTACCCGGATCGGATCCGATGTCTCTCCACGGACCTGAAGCACGGTTCGGCTATTACGGTACGTCGCTGTTATGTACCTCACAAAGAGCTCCGGGAGTCCCAATCCCCTTAGTGCCGATGTTATGGCATGGTGACTAACGCTGTCAAACGCCTTGGCCACATCTAAGGACACAACGTGAAGCTGCTTTAAGCAGCTCCGTGCGTCACGAAGGGCAGTTGATAGTACAAGCACGTTCTCAGCACAGCCATCGTGTACTCCTCGTTGCCGCTCATCGATGAGACCGGCTTTTGCCAATCTCACCGCCAAGATTTTATGCAGCTGACGAACGACGACTGAAGCCACACTTATAGGACGGAACTCGGATGGTGTTGAGCTTCCGTCCTTCTTAGGGATAAATACCGTCCTGCTGATGAGGAGCTCAGATGGAAATGCCCCTACCGCAAGGATGACATTATAAAATAAGGTTCTTAGAACTACTGGCACACTCCTCCATTGCCTGCTCGAGATGTTATCGAGACCCGATGCCGAGGAGAGCGGGATCTCATTGGCCTGGATCTCATGGCCACGAACCGGCTCAGCGATCCAATGCAGGTCATCCCTTTCCTGAACCGGATGAAGGTGTTCAATGGGGACAGAAGGACTGGTGAGCATAGGTGTCCAGTACTCCACCATCTCGCCAACGGTTGGTGTTTGAGCCTGCACCGGGCCATCCAGTACAAGCTTGGCCGCGCGAGACATGTCCTTCTTCCAGAGTTCCTGCATGGCCGCATACTCCCTTCTCCTCAGTCTCCACCTCGGCACGGGCCCGGCAGGCGCAGCTTTAGGTGGCCGGAGCAGTGGTGTTCTCCGCTCCTTTACTTTCGCAGAAGGCGTCGGAAAGACTCGTTGAAGCCATCGACAACAAGCACTCGGTGTTATTGGTTCTCGATTAAGAACCGTTC
>NC_135021.1:3965000-3995000 GCF_051020955.1 Megalopta genalis | reverse complement strand
TTTCTGACATTAGATTTCGTTCTAAATGCTTAATCCCTATGTAGAAACGTTAGTTAAGCAAGAATATCGTATTTTTAAAAAAATCTAATGATAGGATTTTTCAGAAAATTGAAAAAACCGTAAAATGTCAAGAGTAAAGTGCCATTATTTTAAACAATGTATCGTTCTAAATGCTTAATCCCTATGTAAAAAAGTTATTTAAGCAAGAATATGTTATTGAAAAAAATTAGAAAAATTTATTTTAGCCGTAAATCGAAAATAATGGGGACACCGGAGCTGTTCGAAGCGCCGAGACGCGCCGCGTACGGCCGAATATTTTCAAAGTCCCAACGTACCGGTCAAGAGTAAAGTACCATTTTCCTACATTAGATTTCGTTCTAAATGCTTAATCCCTATGTAAAAACGTTAGTTAAGCAAGAATATCGTATTTTTAAAAAAATCTAATGATAGGATTTTCCAGAAAATTGAAAAAACCGAAAAATGTCAAGAGTAAAGTGCCATTTTCTGACATTAGATTTCGTTCTAAATGCTTAATCCCTATGTAGAAACGTTAGTTAAGCAAGAATATCGTATTTTTAAAAAAATCTAATGGTAGGATTTTTCAGAAAATTGAAAAAACCGTAAAATGTCAAGAGTAAAGTGCCCTTATTTTAAACATTATATCGTTCTAAATGCTTAATCCCTATGTAAAAAAGTTATCTAAGCAAGAATATGTTATTGAATAAAATGAGAAAAATTTATTTTAGCCGTAAATCGAAAATAATGGGTCGAGCGAATCGGTCGATTGCGCCGAGACGCGCTATGATGCAACAGACGAGCGATTGGAACGCCCGAATATTTTCAAAGTCCCAACGTACCGGTCAAGAGTAAAGTACCATTTTCCTACATTAGATTTCGTTCTAAATGCTTAATCCCTATGTAAAAACGTTAGTTAAGCAAGAATATCGTATTTTTAAAAAAATCTAATGATAGGATTTTCCAGAAAATTGAAAAAACCGAAAAATGTCAAGAGTAAAGTGCCATTTTCTGACATTAGATTTCGTTCTAAATGCTTAATCCCTATGTAGAAACGTTAGTTAAGCAAGAATATCGTATTTTTAAAAAAATCTAATGGTAGGATTTTTCAGAAAATTGAAAAAACCGTAAAATGTCAAGAGTAAAGTGCCCTTATTTTAAACATTATATCGTTCTAAATGCTTAATCCCTATGTAAAAAAGTTATCTAAGCAAGAATATGTTATTGAATAAAATGAGAAAAATTTATTTTAGCCGTAAATCGAAAATAATGGGTCGAGCGAATCGGTCGATTGCGCCGAGACGCGCTATGATGCAACAGACGAGCGATTGGAACGCCCGAATATTTTCAAAGTCCCAACGTACCGATCAAGAGTAAAGTACCATTTTCCTACATTAGATTTCGTTCTAAATGCTTAATCCCTATGTAAAAACGTTAGTTAAGCAAGAATATCGTATTTTTAAAAAAATCTAATGATAGGATTTTCCAGAAAATTGAAAAAACCGAAAAATGTCAAGAGTAAAGTGCCATTTTCTGACATTAGATTTCGTTCTAAATGCTTAATCCCTATGTAGAAACGTTAGTTAAGCAAGAATATCGTATTTTTAAAAAAATCTAATGGTAGGATTTTTCAGAAAATTGAAAAAACCGTAAAATGTCAAGAGTAAAGTGCCCTTATTTTAAACATTATATCGTTCTAAATGCTTAATCCCTATGTAAAAAAGTTATCTAAGCAAGAATATGTTATTGAATAAAATGAGAAAAATTTATTTTAGCCGTAAATCGAAAATAATGGGTCGAGCGAATCGGTCGATTGCGCCGAGACGCGCTATGATGCAACAGACGAGCGATTGGAACGCCCGAATATTTTCAAAGTCCCAACGTACCGGTCAAGAGTAAAGTACCATTTTCCTACATTAGATTTCGTTCTAAATGCTTAATCCCTATGTAAAAACGTTAGTTAAGCAAGAATATCGTATTTTTAAAAAAATCTAATGATAGGATTTTCCAGAAAATTGAAAAAACCGAAAAATGTCAAGAGTAAAGTGCCATTTTCTGACATTAGATTTCGTTCTAAATGCTTAATCCCTATGTAGAAACGTTAGTTAAGCAAGAATATCGTATTTTTAAAAAAATCTAATGGTAGGATTTTTCAGAAAATTGAAAAAACCGTAAAATGTCAAGAGTAAAGTGCCCTTATTTTAAACATTATATCGTTCTAAATGCTTAATCCCTATGTAAAAAAGTTATCTAAGCAAGAATATGTTATTGAATAAAATGAGAAAAATTTATTTTAGCCGTAAATCGAAAATAATGGGTCGAGCGAATCGGTCGATTGCGCCGAGACGCGCTATGATGCAACAGACGAGCGATTGGAACGCCCGAATATTTTCAAAGTCCCAACGTACCGATCAAGAGTAAAGTACCATTTTCCTACATTAGATTTCGTTCTAAATGCTTAATCCCTATGTAAAAACGTTAGTTAAGCAAGAATATCGTATTTTTAAAAAAATCTAATGATAGGATTTTCCAGAAAATTGAAAAAACCGAAAAATGTCAAGAGTAAAGTGCCATTTTCTGACATTAGATTTCGTTCTAAATGCTTAATCCCTATGTAGAAACGTTAGTTAAGCAAGATTATCGTATTTTTAAAAAAATCTAATGATAGGATTTTTCAGAAAATTGAAAAAACCGTAAAATGTCAAGAGTAAAGTGCCCTTATTTTAAACATTATATCGTTCTAAATGCTTAATCCCTATGTAAAAAAGTTATCTAAGCAAGAATATGTTATTGAATAAAATGAGAAAAATTTATTTTAGCCGTAAATCGAAAATAATGGGTCGAGCGAATCGGTCGATTGCGCCGAGACGCGCTATGATGCAACAGACGAGCGATTGGAACGCCCGAATATTTTCAAAGTCCCAACGTACCGGTCAAGAGTAAAGTACCATTTTCCTACATTAGATTTCGTTCTAAATGCTTAATCCCTATGTAAAAACGTTAGTTAAGCAAGAATATCGTATTTTTAAAAAAATCTAATGATAGGATTTTCCAGAAAATTGAAAAAACCGAAAAATGTCAAGAGTAAAGTGCCATTTTCTGACATTAGATTTCGTTCTAAATGCTTAATCCCTATGTAGAAACGTTAGTTAAGCAAGAATATCGTATTTTTAAAAAAATCTAATGGTAGGATTTTTCAGAAAATTGAAAAAACCGTAAAATGTCAAGAGTAAAGTGCCCTTATTTTAAACATTATATCGTTCTAAATGCTTAATCCCTATGTAAAAAAGTTATCTAAGCAAGAATATGTTATTGAATAAAATGAGAAAAATTTATTTTAGCCGTAAATCGAAAATAATGGGTCGAGCGAATCGGTCGATTGCGCCGAGACGCGCTATGATGCAACAGACGAGCGATTGGAACGCCCGAATGTTTTCAAAGTCCCAACGTACCGGTCAAGAGTAAAGTACCATTTTCCTACATTAGATTTCGTTCTAAATGCTTAATCCCTATGTAAAAACGTTAGTTAAGCAAGAATATCGTATTTTAAAAAAAATCTAATGATAGGATTTTCCAGAAAATTGAAAAAACCGAAAAATGTCAAGAGTAAAGTGCCATTTTCTGACATTAGATTTCGTTCTAAATGCTTAATCCCTATGTAGAAACGTTAGATAAGCAAGATTATCGTATTTTTAAAAAAATCTAATGATAGGATTTTTCAGAAAATTGAAAAAACCGTAAAATGTCAAGAGTAAAGTGCCCTTATTTTAAACATTATATCGTTCTAAATGCTTAATCCCTATGTAAAAAAGTTATCTAAGCAAGAATATGTTATTGAATAAAATGAGAAAAATTTATTTTAGCCGTAAATCGAAAATAATGGGTCGAGCGAATCGGTCGATTGCGCCGAGACGCGCTATGATGCAACAGACGAGCGATTGGAACGCCCGAATATTTTCAAAGTCCCAACGTACCGGTCAAGAGTAAAGTACCATTTTCCTACATTAGATTTCGTTCTAAATGCTTAATCCCTATGTAAAAACGTTAGTTAAGCAAGAATATCGTATTTTTAAAAAAATCTAATGATAGGATTTTCCAGAAAATTGAAAAAACCGAAAAATGTCAAGAGTAAAGTGCCATTTTCTGACATTAGATTTCGTTCTAAATGCTTAATCCCTATGTAGAAACGTTAGTTAAGCAAGAATATCGTATTTTTAAAAAAATCTAATGGTAGGATTTTTCAGAAAATTGAAAAAACCGTAAAATGTCAAGAGTAAAGTGCCCTTATTTTAAACATTATATCGTTCTAAATGCTTAATCCCTATGTAAAAAAGTTATCTAAGCAAGAATATGTTATTGAATAAAATGAGAAAAATTTATTTTAGCCGTAAATCGAAAATAATGGGTCGAGCGAATCGGTCGATTGCGCCGAGACGCGCTATGATGCAACAGACGAGCGATTGGAACGCCCGAATATTTTCAAAGTCCCAACGTACCGGTCAAGAGTAAAGTACCATTTTCCTACATTAGATTTCGTTCTAAATGCTTAATCCCTATGTAAAAACGTTAGTTAAGCAAGAATATCGTATTTTTAAAAAAATCTAATGATAGGATTTTCCAGAAAATTGAAAAAACCGAAAAATGTCAAGAGTAAAGTGCCATTTTCTGACATTAGATTTCGTTCTAAATGCTTAATCCCTATGTAGAAACGTTAGTTAAGCAAGAATATCGTATTTTTAAAAAAATCTAATGGTAGGATTTTTCAGAAAATTGAAAAAACCGTAAAATGTCAAGAGTAAAGTGCCCTTATTTTAAACATTATATCGTTCTAAATGCTTAATCCCTATGTAAAAAAGTTATCTAAGCAAGAATATGTTATTGAATAAAATGAGAAAAATTTATTTTAGCCGTAAATCGAAAATAATGGGTCGAGCGAATCGGTCGATTGCGCCGAGACGCGCTATGATGCAACAGACGAGCGATTGGAACGCCCGAATATTTTCAAAGTCCCAACGTACCGGTCAAGAGTAAAGTACCATTTTCCTACATTAGATTTCGTTCTAAATGCTTAATCCCTATGTAAAAACGTTAGTTAAGCAAGAATATCGTATTTTTAAAAAAATCTAATGATAGGATTTTCCAGAAAATTGAAAAAACCGAAAAATGTCAAGAGTAAAGTGCCATTTTCTGACATTAGATTTCGTTCTAAATGCTTAATCCCTATGTAGAAACGTTAGTTAAGCAAGAATATCGTATTTTTAAAAAAATCTAATGGTAGGATTTTTCAGAAAATTGAAAAAACCGTAAAATGTCAAGAGTAAAGTGCCCTTATTTTAAACATTATATCGTTCTAAATGCTTAATCCCTATGTAAAAAAGTTATCTAAGCAAGAATATGTTATTGAATAAAATGAGAAAAATTTATTTTAGCCGTAAATCGAAAATAATGGGTCGAGCGAATCGGTCGATTGCGCCGAGACGCGCTATGATGCAACAGACGAGCGATTGGAACGCCCGAATATTTTCAAAGTCCCAACGTACCGGTCAAGAGTAAAGTACCATTTTCCTACATTAGATTTCGTTCTAAATGCTTAATCCCTATGTAAAAACGTTAGTTAAGCAAGAATATCGTATTTTTAAAAAAATCTAATGATAGGATTTTCCAGAAAATTGAAAAAACCGAAAAATGTCAAGAGTAAAGTGCCATTTTCTGACATTAGATTTCGTTCTAAATGCTTAATCCCTATGTAGAAACGTTAGTTAAGCAAGAATATCGTATTTTTAAAAAAATCTAATGGTAGGATTTTTCAGAAAATTGAAAAAACCGTAAAATGTCAAGAGTAAAGTGCCCTTATTTTAAACATTATATCGTTCTAAATGCTTAATCCCTATGTAAAAAAGTTATCTAAGCAAGAATATGTTATTGAATAAAATGAGAAAAATTTATTTTAGCCGTAAATCGAAAATAATGGGTCGAGCGAATCGGTCGATTGCGCCGAGACGCGCTATGATGCAACAGACGAGCGATTGGAACGCCCGAATATTTTCAAAGTCCCAACGTACCGATCAAGAGTAAAGTACCATTTTCCTACATTAGATTTCGTTCTAAATGCTTAATCCCTATGTAAAAACGTTAGTTAAGCAAGAATATCGTATTTTTAAAAAAATCTAATGATAGGATTTTCCAGAAAATTGAAAAAACCGAAAAATGTCAAGAGTAAAGTGCCATTTTCTGACATTAGATTTCGTTCTAAATGCTTAATCCCTATGTAGAAACGTTAGTTAAGCAAGAATATCGTATTTTTAAAAAAATCTAATGGTAGGATTTTTCAGAAAATTGAAAAAACCGTAAAATGTCAAGAGTAAAGTGCCCTTATTTTAAACATTATATCGTTCTAAATGCTTAATCCCTATGTAAAAAAGTTATCTAAGCAAGAATATGTTATTGAATAAAATGAGAAAAATTTATTTTAGCCGTAAATCGAAAATAATGGGTCGAGCGAATCGGTCGATTGCGCCGAGACGCGCTATGATGCAACAGACGAGCGATTGGAACGCCCGAATATTTTCAAAGTCCCAACGTACCGGTCAAGAGTAAAGTACCATTTTCCTACATTAGATTTCGTTCTAAATGCTTAATCCCTATGTAAAAACGTTAGTTAAGCAAGAATATCGTATTTTTAAAAAAATCTAATGATAGGATTTTCCAGAAAATTGAAAAAACCGAAAAATGTCAAGAGTAAAGTGCCATTTTCTGACATTAGATTTCGTTCTAAATGCTTAATCCCTATGTAGAAACGTTAGTTAAGCAAGAATATCGTATTTTTAAAAAAATCTAATGGTAGGATTTTTCAGAAAATTGAAAAAACCGTAAAATGTCAAGAGTAAAGTGCCCTTATTTTAAACATTATATCGTTCTAAATGCTTAATCCCTATGTAAAAAAGTTATCTAAGCAAGAATATGTTATTGAATAAAATGAGAAAAATTTATTTTAGCCGTAAATCGAAAATAATGGGTCGAGCGAATCGGTCGATTGCGCCGAGACGCGCTATGATGCAACAGACGAGCGATTGGAACGCCCGAATATTTTCAAAGTCCCAACGTACCGATCAAGAGTAAAGTACCATTTTCCTACATTAGATTTCGTTCTAAATGCTTAATCCCTATGTAAAAACGTTAGTTAAGCAAGAATATCGTATTTTTAAAAAAATCTAATGATAGGATTTTCCAGAAAATTGAAAAAACCGAAAAATGTCAAGAGTAAAGTGCCATTTTCTGACATTAGATTTCGTTCTAAATGCTTAATCCCTATGTAGAAACGTTAGTTAAGCAAGATTATCGTATTTTTAAAAAAATCTAATGATAGGATTTTTCAGAAAATTGAAAAAACCGTAAAATGTCAAGAGTAAAGTGCCCTTATTTTAAACATTATATCGTTCTAAATGCTTAATCCCTATGTAAAAAAGTTATCTAAGCAAGAATATGTTATTGAATAAAATGAGAAAAATTTATTTTAGCCGTAAATCGAAAATAATGGGTCGAGCGAATCGGTCGATTGCGCCGAGACGCGCTATGATGCAACAGACGAGCGATTGGAACGCCCGAATATTTTCAAAGTCCCAACGTACCGGTCAAGAGTAAAGTACCATTTTCCTACATTAGATTTCGTTCTAAATGCTTAATCCCTATGTAAAAACGTTAGTTAAGCAAGAATATCGTATTTTTAAAAAAATCTAATGATAGGATTTTCCAGAAAATTGAAAAAACCGAAAAATGTCAAGAGTAAAGTGCCATTTTCTGACATTAGATTTCGTTCTAAATGCTTAATCCCTATGTAGAAACGTTAGTTAAGCAAGAATATCGTATTTTTAAAAAAATCTAATGGTAGGATTTTTCAGAAAATTGAAAAAACCGTAAAATGTCAAGAGTAAAGTGCCCTTATTTTAAACATTATATCGTTCTAAATGCTTAATCCCTATGTAAAAAAGTTATCTAAGCAAGAATATGTTATTGAATAAAATGAGAAAAATTTATTTTAGCCGTAAATCGAAAATAATGGGTCGAGCGAATCGGTCGATTGCGCCGAGACGCGCTATGATGCAACAGACGAGCGATTGGAACGCCCGAATGTTTTCAAAGTCCCAACGTACCGGTCAAGAGTAAAGTACCATTTTCCTACATTAGATTTCGTTCTAAATGCTTAATCCCTATGTAAAAACGTTAGTTAAGCAAGAATATCGTATTTTAAAAAAAATCTAATGATAGGATTTTCCAGAAAATTGAAAAAACCGAAAAATGTCAAGAGTAAAGTGCCATTTTCTGACATTAGATTTCGTTCTAAATGCTTAATCCCTATGTAGAAACGTTAGTTAAGCAAGATTATCGTATTTTTAAAAAAATCTAATGATAGGATTTTTCAGAAAATTGAAAAAACCGTAAAATGTCAAGAGTAAAGTGCCCTTATTTTAAACATTATATCGTTCTAAATGCTTAATCCCTATGTAAAAAAGTTATCTAAGCAAGAATATGTTATTGAATAAAATGAGAAAAATTTATTTTAGCCGTAAATCGAAAATAATGGGTCGAGCGAATCGGTCGATTGCGCCGAGACGCGCTATGATGCAACAGACGAGCGATTGGAACGCCCGAATATTTTCAAAGTCCCAACGTACCGGTCAAGAGTAAAGTACCATTTTCCTACATTAGATTTCGTTCTAAATGCTTAATCCCTATGTAAAAACGTTAGTTAAGCAAGAATATCGTATTTTTAAAAAAATCTAATGATAGGATTTTCCAGAAAATTGAAAAAACCGAAAAATGTCAAGAGTAAAGTGCCATTTTCTGACATTAGATTTCGTTCTAAATGCTTAATCCCTATGTAGAAACGTTAGTTAAGCAAGAATATCGTATTTTTAAAAAAATCTAATGGTAGGATTTTTCAGAAAATTGAAAAAACCGTAAAATGTCAAGAGTAAAGTGCCCTTATTTTAAACATTATATCGTTCTAAATGCTTAATCCCTATGTAAAAAAGTTATCTAAGCAAGAATATGTTATTGAATAAAATGAGAAAAATTTATTTTAGCCGTAAATCGAAAATAATGGGTCGAGCGAATCGGTCGATTGCGCCGAGACGCGCTATGATGCAACAGACGAGCGATTGGAACGCCCGAATATTTTCAAAGTCCCAACGTACCGGTCAAGAGTAAAGTACCATTTTCCTACATTAGATTTCGTTCTAAATGCTTAATCCCTATGTAAAAACGTTAGTTAAGCAAGAATATCGTATTTTTAAAAAAATCTAATGATAGGATTTTCCAGAAAATTGAAAAAACCGAAAAATGTCAAGAGTAAAGTGCCATTTTCTGACATTAGATTTCGTTCTAAATGCTTAATCCCTATGTAGAAACGTTAGTTAAGCAAGAATATCGTATTTTTAAAAAAATCTAATGGTAGGATTTTTCAGAAAATTGAAAAAACCGTAAAATGTCAAGAGTAAAGTGCCCTTATTTTAAACATTATATCGTTCTAAATGCTTAATCCCTATGTAAAAAAGTTATCTAAGCAAGAATATGTTATTGAATAAAATGAGAAAAATTTATTTTAGCCGTAAATCGAAAATAATGGGTCGAGCGAATCGGTCGATTGCGCCGAGACGCGCTATGATGCAACAGACGAGCGATTGGAACGCCCGAATATTTTCAAAGTCCCAACGTACCGGTCAAGAGTAAAGTACCATTTTCCTACATTAGATTTCGTTCTAAATGCTTAATCCCTATGTAAAAACGTTAGTTAAGCAAGAATATCGTATTTTTAAAAAAATCTAATGATAGGATTTTCCAGAAAATTGAAAAAACCGAAAAATGTCAAGAGTAAAGTGCCATTTTCTGACATTAGATTTCGTTCTAAATGCTTAATCCCTATGTAGAAACGTTAGTTAAGCAAGAATATCGTATTTTTAAAAAAATCTAATGGTAGGATTTTTCAGAAAATTGAAAAAACCGTAAAATGTCAAGAGTAAAGTGCCCTTATTTTAAACATTATATCGTTCTAAATGCTTAATCCCTATGTAAAAAAGTTATCTAAGCAAGAATATGTTATTGAATAAAATGAGAAAAATTTATTTTAGCCGTAAATCGAAAATAATGGGTCGAGCGAATCGGTCGATTGCGCCGAGACGCGCTATGATGCAACAGACGAGCGATTGGAACGCCCGAATATTTTCAAAGTCCCAACGTACCGATCAAGAGTAAAGTACCATTTTCCTACATTAGATTTCGTTCTAAATGCTTAATCCCTATGTAAAAACGTTAGTTAAGCAAGAATATCGTATTTTTAAAAAAATCTAATGATAGGATTTTCCAGAAAATTGAAAAAACCGAAAAATGTCAAGAGTAAAGTGCCATTTTCTGACATTAGATTTCGTTCTAAATGCTTAATCCCTATGTAGAAACGTTAGTTAAGCAAGAATATCGTATTTTTAAAAAAATCTAATGGTAGGATTTTTCAGAAAATTGAAAAAACCGTAAAATGTCAAGAGTAAAGTGCCCTTATTTTAAACATTATATCGTTCTAAATGCTTAATCCCTATGTAAAAAAGTTATCTAAGCAAGAATATGTTATTGAATAAAATGAGAAAAATTTATTTTAGCCGTAAATCGAAAATAATGGGTCGAGCGAATCGGTCGATTGCGCCGAGACGCGCTATGATGCAACAGACGAGCGATTGGAACGCCCGAATATTTTCAAAGTCCCAACGTACCGGTCAAGAGTAAAGTACCATTTTCCTACATTAGATTTCGTTCTAAATGCTTAATCCCTATGTAAAAACGTTAGTTAAGCAAGAATATCGTATTTTTAAAAAAATCTAATGATAGGATTTTCCAGAAAATTGAAAAAACCGAAAAATGTCAAGAGTAAAGTGCCATTTTCTGACATTAGATTTCGTTCTAAATGCTTAATCCCTATGTAGAAACGTTAGTTAAGCAAGAATATCGTATTTTTAAAAAAATCTAATGGTAGGATTTTTCAGAAAATTGAAAAAACCGTAAAATGTCAAGAGTAAAGTGCCCTTATTTTAAACATTATATCGTTCTAAATGCTTAATCCCTATGTAAAAAAGTTATCTAAGCAAGAATATGTTATTGAATAAAATGAGAAAAATTTATTTTAGCCGTAAATCGAAAATAATGGGTCGAGCGAATCGGTCGATTGCGCCGAGACGCGCTATGATGCAACAGACGAGCGATTGGAACGCCCGAATATTTTCAAAGTCCCAACGTACCGGTCAAGAGTAAAGTACCATTTTCCTACATTAGATTTCGTTCTAAATGCTTAATCCCTATGTAAAAACGTTAGTTAAGCAAGAATATCGTATTTTTAAAAAAATCTAATGATAGGATTTTCCAGAAAATTGAAAAAACCGAAAAATGTCAAGAGTAAAGTGCCATTTTCTGACATTAGATTTCGTTCTAAATGCTTAATCCCTATGTAGAAACGTTAGTTAAGCAAGAATATCGTATTTTTAAAAAAATCTAATGGTAGGATTTTTCAGAAAATTGAAAAAACCGTAAAATGTCAAGAGTAAAGTGCCCTTATTTTAAACATTATATCGTTCTAAATGCTTAATCCCTATGTAAAAAAGTTATCTAAGCAAGAATATGTTATTGAATAAAATGAGAAAAATTTATTTTAGCCGTAAATCGAAAATAATGGGTCGAGCGAATCGGTCGATTGCGCCGAGACGCGCTATGATGCAACAGACGAGCGATTGGAACGCCCGAATATTTTCAAAGTCCCAACGTACCGGTCAAGAGTAAAGTACCATTTTCCTACATTAGATTTCGTTCTAAATGCTTAATCCCTATGTAAAAACGTTAGTTAAGCAAGAATATCGTATTTTTAAAAAAATCTAATGATAGGATTTTCCAGAAAATTGAAAAAACCGAAAAATGTCAAGAGTAAAGTGCCATTTTCTGACATTAGATTTCGTTCTAAATGCTTAATCCCTATGTAGAAACGTTAGTTAAGCAAGATTATCGTATTTTTAAAAAAATCTAATGATAGGATTTTTCAGAAAATTGAAAAAACCGTAAAATGTCAAGAGTAAAGTGCCCTTATTTTAAACATTATATCGTTCTAAATGCTTAATCCCTATGTAAAAAAGTTATCTAAGCAAGAATATGTTATTGAATAAAATGAGAAAAATTTATTTTAGCCGTAAATCGAAAATAATGGGTCGAGCGAATCGGTCGATTGCGCCGAGACGCGCTATGATGCAACAGACGAGCGATTGGAACGCCCGAATATTTTCAAAGTCCCAACGTACCGGTCAAGAGTAAAGTACCATTTTCCTACATTAGATTTCGTTCTAAATGCTTAATCCCTATGTAAAAACGTTAGTTAAGCAAGAATATCGTATTTTTAAAAAAATCTAATGATAGGATTTTCCAGAAAATTGAAAAAACCGAAAAATGTCAAGAGTAAAGTGCCATTTTCTGACATTAGATTTCGTTCTAAATGCTTAATCCCTATGTAGAAACGTTAGTTAAGCAAGAATATCGTATTTTTAAAAAAATCTAATGGTAGGATTTTTCAGAAAATTGAAAAAACCGTAAAATGTCAAGAGTAAAGTGCCCTTATTTTAAACATTATATCGTTCTAAATGCTTAATCCCTATGTAAAAAAGTTATCTAAGCAAGAATATGTTATTGAATAAAATGAGAAAAATTTATTTTAGCCGTAAATCGAAAATAATGGGTCGAGCGAATCGGTCGATTGCGCCGAGACGCGCTATGATGCAACAGACGAGCGATTGGAACGCCCGAATATTTTCAAAGTCCCAACGTACCGGTCAAGAGTAAAGTACCATTTTCCTACATTAGATTTCGTTCTAAATGCTTAATCCCTATGTAAAAACGTTAGTTAAGCAAGAATATCGTATTTTTAAAAAAATCTAATGATAGGATTTTCCAGAAAATTGAAAAAACCGAAAAATGTCAAGAGTAAAGTGCCATTTTCTGACATTAGATTTCGTTCTAAATGCTTAATCCCTATGTAGAAACGTTAGTTAAGCAAGAATATCGTATTTTTAAAAAAATCTAATGGTAGGATTTTTCAGAAAATTGAAAAAACCGTAAAATGTCAAGAGTAAAGTGCCCTTATTTTAAACATTATATCGTTCTAAATGCTTAATCCCTATGTAAAAAAGTTATCTAAGCAAGAATATGTTATTGAATAAAATGAGAAAAATTTATTTTAGCCGTAAATCGAAAATAATGGGTCGAGCGAATCGGTCGATTGCGCCGAGACGCGCTATGATGCAACAGACGAGCGATTGGAACGCCCGAATATTTTCAAAGTCCCAACGTACCGGTCAAGAGTAAAGTACCATTTTCCTACATTAGATTTCGTTCTAAATGCTTAATCCCTATGTAAAAACGTTAGTTAAGCAAGAATATCGTATTTTTAAAAAAATCTAATGATAGGATTTTCCAGAAAATTGAAAAAACCGAAAAATGTCAAGAGTAAAGTGCCATTTTCTGACATTAGATTTCGTTCTAAATGCTTAATCCCTATGTAGAAACGTTAGTTAAGCAAGAATATCGTATTTTTAAAAAAATCTAATGGTAGGATTTTTCAGAAAATTGAAAAAACCGTAAAATGTCAAGAGTAAAGTGCCCTTATTTTAAACATTATATCGTTCTAAATGCTTAATCCCTATGTAAAAAAGTTATCTAAGCAAGAATATGTTATTGAATAAAATGAGAAAAATTTATTTTAGCCGTAAATCGAAAATAATGGGTCGAGCGAATCGGTCGATTGCGCCGAGACGCGCTATGATGCAACAGACGAGCGATTGGAACGCCCGAATATTTTCAAAGTCCCAACGTACCGGTCAAGAGTAAAGTACCATTTTCCTACATTAGATTTCGTTCTAAATGCTTAATCCCTATGTAAAAACGTTAGTTAAGCAAGAATATCGTATTTTAAAAAAAATCTAATGATAGGATTTTCCAGAAAATTGAAAAAACCGAAAAATGTCAAGAGTAAAGTGCCATTTTCTGACATTAGATTTCGTTCTAAATGCTTAATCCCTATGTAGAAACGTTAGTTAAGCAAGATTATCGTATTTTTAAAAAAATCTAATGATAGGATTTTTCAGAAAATTGAAAAAACCGTAAAATGTCAAGAGTAAAGTGCCCTTATTTTAAACATTATATCGTTCTAAATGCTTAATCCCTATGTAAAAAAGTTATCTAAGCAAGAATATGTTATTGAATAAAATGAGAAAAATTTATTTTAGCCGTAAATCGAAAATAATGGGTCGAGCGAATCGGTCGATTGCGCCGAGACGCGCTATGATGCAACAGACGAGCGATTGGAACGCCCGAATATTTTCAAAGTCCCAACGTACCGGTCAAGAGTAAAGTACCATTTTCCTACATTAGATTTCGTTCTAAATGCTTAATCCCTATGTAAAAACGTTAGTTAAGCAAGAATATCGTATTTTTAAAAAAATCTAATGATAGGATTTTCCAGAAAATTGAAAAAACCGAAAAATGTCAAGAGTAAAGTGCCATTTTCTGACATTAGATTTCGTTCTAAATGCTTAATCCCTATGTAGAAACGTTAGTTAAGCAAGAATATCGTATTTTTAAAAAAATCTAATGGTAGGATTTTTCAGAAAATTGAAAAAACCGTAAAATGTCAAGAGTAAAGTGCCCTTATTTTAAACATTATATCGTTCTAAATGCTTAATCCCTATGTAAAAAAGTTATCTAAGCAAGAATATGTTATTGAATAAAATGAGAAAAATTTATTTTAGCCGTAAATCGAAAATAATGGGTCGAGCGAATCGGTCGATTGCGCCGAGACGCGCTATGATGCAACAGACGAGCGATTGGAACGCCCGAATATTTTCAAAGTCCCAACGTACCGGTCAAGAGTAAAGTACCATTTTCCTACATTAGATTTCGTTCTAAATGCTTAATCCCTATGTAAAAACGTTAGTTAAGCAAGAATATCGTATTTTTAAAAAAATCTAATGATAGGATTTTCCAGAAAATTGAAAAAACCGAAAAATGTCAAGAGTAAAGTGCCATTTTCTGACATTAGATTTCGTTCTAAATGCTTAATCCCTATGTAGAAACGTTAGTTAAGCAAGAATATCGTATTTTTAAAAAAATCTAATGGTAGGATTTTTCAGAAAATTGAAAAAACCGTAAAATGTCAAGAGTAAAGTGCCCTTATTTTAAACATTATATCGTTCTAAATGCTTAATCCCTATGTAAAAAAGTTATCTAAGCAAGAATATGTTATTGAATAAAATGAGAAAAATTTATTTTAGCCGTAAATCGAAAATAATGGGTCGAGCGAATCGGTCGATTGCGCCGAGACGCGCTATGATGCAACAGACGAGCGATTGGAACGCCCGAATATTTTCAAAGTCCCAACGTACCGATCAAGAGTAAAGTACCATTTTCCTACATTAGATTTCGTTCTAAATGCTTAATCCCTATGTAAAAACGTTAGTTAAGCAAGAATATCGTATTTTTAAAAAAATCTAATGATAGGATTTTCCAGAAAATTGAAAAAACCGAAAAATGTCAAGAGTAAAGTGCCATTTTCTGACATTAGATTTCGTTCTAAATGCTTAATCCCTATGTAGAAACGTTAGTTAAGCAAGAATATCGTATTTTTAAAAAAATCTAATGGTAGGATTTTTCAGAAAATTGAAAAAACCGTAAAATGTCAAGAGTAAAGTGCCCTTATTTTAAACATTATATCGTTCTAAATGCTTAATCCCTATGTAAAAAAGTTATCTAAGCAAGAATATGTTATTGAATAAAATGAGAAAAATTTATTTTAGCCGTAAATCGAAAATAATGGGTCGAGCGAATCGGTCGATTGCGCCGAGACGCGCTATGATGCAACAGACGAGCGATTGGAACGCCCGAATATTTTCAAAGTCCCAACGTACCGATCAAGAGTAAAGTACCATTTTCCTACATTAGATTTCGTTCTAAATGCTTAATCCCTATGTAAAAACGTTAGTTAAGCAAGAATATCGTATTTTTAAAAAAATCTAATGATAGGATTTTCCAGAAAATTGAAAAAACCGAAAAATGTCAAGAGTAAAGTGCCATTTTCTGACATTAGATTTCGTTCTAAATGCTTAATCCCTATGTAGAAACGTTAGTTAAGCAAGAATATCGTATTTTTAAAAAAATCTAATGGTAGGATTTTTCAGAAAATTGAAAAAACCGTAAAATGTCAAGAGTAAAGTGCCCTTATTTTAAACATTATATCGTTCTAAATGCTTAATCCCTATGTAAAAAAGTTATCTAAGCAAGAATATGTTATTGAATAAAATGAGAAAAATTTATTTTAGCCGTAAATCGAAAATAATGGGTCGAGCGAATCGGTCGATTGCGCCGAGACGCGCTATGATGCAACAGACGAGCGATTGGAACGCCCGAATATTTTCAAAGTCCCAACGTACCGGTCAAGAGTAAAGTACCATTTTCCTACATTAGATTTCGTTCTAAATGCTTAATCCCTATGTAAAAACGTTAGTTAAGCAAGAATATCGTATTTTTAAAAAAATCTAATGATAGGATTTTCCAGAAAATTGAAAAAACCGAAAAATGTCAAGAGTAAAGTGCCATTTTCTGACATTAGATTTCGTTCTAAATGCTTAATCCCTATGTAGAAACGTTAGTTAAGCAAGAATATCGTATTTTTAAAAAAATCTAATGGTAGGATTTTTCAGAAAATTGAAAAAACCGTAAAATGTCAAGAGTAAAGTGCCCTTATTTTAAACATTATATCGTTCTAAATGCTTAATCCCTATGTAAAAAAGTTATCTAAGCAAGAATATGTTATTGAATAAAATGAGAAAAATTTATTTTAGCCGTAAATCGAAAATAATGGGTCGAGCGAATCGGTCGATTGCGCCGAGACGCGCTATGATGCAACAGACGAGCGATTGGAACGCCCGAATATTTTCAAAGTCCCAACGTACCGGTCAAGAGTAAAGTACCATTTTCCTACATTAGATTTCGTTCTAAATGCTTAATCCCTATGTAAAAACGTTAGTTAAGCAAGAATATCGTATTTTTAAAAAAATCTAATGATAGGATTTTCCAGAAAATTGAAAAAACCGAAAAATGTCAAGAGTAAAGTGCCATTTTCTGACATTAGATTTCGTTCTAAATGCTTAATCCCTATGTAGAAACGTTAGTTAAGCAAGATTATCGTATTTTTAAAAAAATCTAATGATAGGATTTTTCAGAAAATTGAAAAAACCGTAAAATGTCAAGAGTAAAGTGCCCTTATTTTAAACATTATATCGTTCTAAATGCTTAATCCCTATGTAAAAAAGTTATCTAAGCAAGAATATGTTATTGAATAAAATGAGAAAAATTTATTTTAGCCGTAAATCGAAAATAATGGGTCGAGCGAATCGGTCGATTGCGCCGAGACGCGCTATGATGCAACAGACGAGCGATTGGAACGCCCGAATATTTTCAAAGTCCCAACGTACCGGTCAAGAGTAAAGTACCATTTTCCTACATTAGATTTCGTTCTAAATGCTTAATCCCTATGTAAAAACGTTAGTTAAGCAAGAATATCGTATTTTTAAAAAAATCTAATGATAGGATTTTCCAGAAAATTGAAAAAACCGAAAAATGTCAAGAGTAAAGTGCCATTTTCTGACATTAGATTTCGTTCTAAATGCTTAATCCCTATGTAGAAACGTTAGTTAAGCAAGAATATCGTATTTTTAAAAAAATCTAATGGTAGGATTTTTCAGAAAATTGAAAAAACCGTAAAATGTCAAGAGTAAAGTGCCCTTATTTTAAACATTATATCGTTCTAAATGCTTAATCCCTATGTAAAAAAGTTATCTAAGCAAGAATATGTTATTGAATAAAATGAGAAAAATTTATTTTAGCCGTAAATCGAAAATAATGGGTCGAGCGAATCGGTCGATTGCGCCGAGACGCGCTATGATGCAACAGACGAGCGATTGGAACGCCCGAATATTTTCAAAGTCCCAACGTACCGGTCAAGAGTAAAGTACCATTTTCCTACATTAGATTTCGTTCTAAATGCTTAATCCCTATGTAAAAACGTTAGTTAAGCAAGAATATCGTATTTTTAAAAAAATCTAATGATAGGATTTTCCAGAAAATTGAAAAAACCGAAAAATGTCAAGAGTAAAGTGCCATTTTCTGACATTAGATTTCGTTCTAAATGCTTAATCCCTATGTAGAAACGTTAGTTAAGCAAGAATATCGTATTTTTAAAAAAATCTAATGGTAGGATTTTTCAGAAAATTGAAAAAACCGTAAAATGTCAAGAGTAAAGTGCCCTTATTTTAAACATTATATCGTTCTAAATGCTTAATCCCTATGTAAAAAAGTTATCTAAGCAAGAATATGTTATTGAATAAAATGAGAAAAATTTATTTTAGCCGTAAATCGAAAATAATGGGTCGAGCGAATCGGTCGATTGCGCCGAGACGCGCTATGATGCAACAGACGAGCGATTGGAACGCCCGAATATTTTCAAAGTCCCAACGTACCGGTCAAGAGTAAAGTACCATTTTCCTACATTAGATTTCGTTCTAAATGCTTAATCCCTATGTAAAAACGTTAGTTAAGCAAGAATATCGTATTTTTAAAAAAATCTAATGATAGGATTTTCCAGAAAATTGAAAAAACCGAAAAATGTCAAGAGTAAAGTGCCATTTTCTGACATTAGATTTCGTTCTAAATGCTTAATCCCTATGTAGAAACGTTAGTTAAGCAAGAATATCGTATTTTTAAAAAAATCTAATGGTAGGATTTTTCAGAAAATTGAAAAAACCGTAAAATGTCAAGAGTAAAGTGCCCTTATTTTAAACATTATATCGTTCTAAATGCTTAATCCCTATGTAAAAAAGTTATCTAAGCAAGAATATGTTATTGAATAAAATGAGAAAAATTTATTTTAGCCGTAAATCGAAAATAATGGGTCGAGCGAATCGGTCGATTGCGCCGAGACGCGCTATGATGCAACAGACGAGCGATTGGAACGCCCGAATATTTTCAAAGTCCCAACGTACCGATCAAGAGTAAAGTACCATTTTCCTACATTAGATTTCGTTCTAAATGCTTAATCCCTATGTAAAAACGTTAGTTAAGCAAGAATATCGTATTTTTAAAAAAATCTAATGATAGGATTTTCCAGAAAATTGAAAAAACCGTAAAATGTCAAGAGTAAAGTGCCCTTATTTTAAACATTATATCGTTCTAAATGCTTAATCCCTATGTAAAAAAGTTATCTAAGCAAGAATATGTTATTGAATAAAATGAGAAAAATTTATTTTAGCCGTAAATCGAAAATAATGGGTCGAGCGAATCGGTCGATTGCGCCGAGACGCGCTATGATGCAACAGACGAGCGATTGGAACGCCCGAATATTTTCAAAGTCCCAACGTACCGGTCAAGAGTAAAGTACCATTTTCCTACATTAGATTTCGTTCTAAATGCTTAATCCCTATGTAAAAACGTTAGTTAAGCAAGAATATCGTATTTTTAAAAAAATCTAATGATAGGATTTTCCAGAAAATTGAAAAAACCGAAAAATGTCAAGAGTAAAGTGCCATTTTCTGACATTAGATTTCGTTCTAAATGCTTAATCCCTATGTAGAAACGTTAGTTAAGCAAGAATATCGTATTTTTAAAAAAATCTAATGGTAGGATTTTTCAGAAAATTGAAAAAACCGTAAAATGTCAAGAGTAAAGTGCCCTTATTTTAAACATTATATCGTTCTAAATGCTTAATCCCTATGTAAAAAAGTTATCTAAGCAAGAATATGTTATTGAATAAAATGAGAAAAATTTATTTTAGCCGTAAATCGAAAATAATGGGTCGAGCGAATCGGTCGATTGCGCCGAGACGCGCTATGATGCAACAGACGAGCGATTGGAACGCCCGAATATTTTCAAAGTCCCAACGTACCGATCAAGAGTAAAGTACCATTTTCCTACATTAGATTTCGTTCTAAATGCTTAATCCCTATGTAAAAACGTTAGTTAAGCAAGAATATCGTATTTTTAAAAAAATCTAATGATAGGATTTTCCAGAAAATTGAAAAAACCGAAAAATGTCAAGAGTAAAGTGCCATTTTCTGACATTAGATTTCGTTCTAAATGCTTAATCCCTATGTAGAAACGTTAGTTAAGCAAGAATATCGTATTTTTAAAAAAATCTAATGGTAGGATTTTTCAGAAAATTGAAAAAACCGTAAAATGTCAAGAGTAAAGTGCCCTTATTTTAAACATTATATCGTTCTAAATGCTTAATCCCTATGTAAAAAAGTTATCTAAGCAAGAATATGTTATTGAATAAAATGAGAAAAATTTATTTTAGCCGTAAATCGAAAATAATGGGTCGAGCGAATCGGTCGATTGCGCCGAGACGCGCTATGATGCAACAGACGAGCGATTGGAACGCCCGAATATTTTCAAAGTCCCAACGTACCGGTCAAGAGTAAAGTACCATTTTCCTACATTAGATTTCGTTCTAAATGCTTAATCCCTATGTAAAAACGTTAGTTAAGCAAGAATATCGTATTTTTAAAAAAATCTAATGATAGGATTTTCCAGAAAATTGAAAAAACCGAAAAATGTCAAGAGTAAAGTGCCATTTTCTGACATTAGATTTCGTTCTAAATGCTTAATCCCTATGTAGAAACGTTAGTTAAGCAAGAATATCGTATTTTTAAAAAAATCTAATGGTAGGATTTTTCAGAAAATTGAAAAAACCGTAAAATGTCAAGAGTAAAGTGCCCTTATTTTAAACATTATATCGTTCTAAATGCTTAATCCCTATGTAAAAAAGTTATCTAAGCAAGAATATGTTATTGAATAAAATGAGAAAAATTTATTTTAGCCGTAAATCGAAAATAATGGGTCGAGCGAATCGGTCGATTGCGCCGAGACGCGCTATGATGCAACAGACGAGCGATTGGAACGCCCGAATATTTTCAAAGTCCCAACGTACCGGTCAAGAGTAAAGTACCATTTTCCTACATTAGATTTCGTTCTAAATGCTTAATCCCTATGTAAAAACGTTAGTTAAGCAAGAATATCGTATTTTTAAAAAAATCTAATGATAGGATTTTCCAGAAAATTGAAAAAACCGAAAAATGTCAAGAGTAAAGTGCCATTTTCTGACATTAGATTTCGTTCTAAATGCTTAATCCCTATGTAGAAACGTTAGTTAAGCAAGAATATCGTATTTTTAAAAAAATCTAATGGTAGGATTTTTCAGAAAATTGAAAAAACCGTAAAATGTCAAGAGTAAAGTGCCCTTATTTTAAACATTATATCGTTCTAAATGCTTAATCCCTATGTAAAAAAGTTATCTAAGCAAGAATATGTTATTGAATAAAATGAGAAAAATTTATTTTAGCCGTAAATCGAAAATAATGGGTCGAGCGAATCGGTCGATTGCGCCGAGACGCGCTATGATGCAACAGACGAGCGATTGGAACGCCCGAATATTTTCAAAGTCCCAACGTACCGGTCAAGAGTAAAGTACCATTTTCCTACATTAGATTTCGTTCTAAATGCTTAATCCCTATGTAAAAACGTTAGTTAAGCAAGAATATCGTATTTTTAAAAAAATCTAATGATAGGATTTTCCAGAAAATTGAAAAAACCGAAAAATGTCAAGAGTAAAGTGCCATTTTCTGACATTAGATTTCGTTCTAAATGCTTAATCCCTATGTAGAAACGTTAGTTAAGCAAGAATATCGTATTTTTAAAAAAATCTAATGGTAGGATTTTTCAGAAAATTGAAAAAACCGTAAAATGTCAAGAGTAAAGTGCCCTTATTTTAAACATTATATCGTTCTAAATGCTTAATCCCTATGTAAAAAAGTTATCTAAGCAAGAATATGTTATTGAATAAAATGAGAAAAATTTATTTTAGCCGTAAATCGAAAATAATGAGTCGAGCGAATCGGTCGATTGCGCCGAGACGCGCTATGATGCAACAGACGAGCGATTGGAACGCCCGAATATTTTCAAAGTCCCAACGTACCGATCAAGAGTAAAGTACCATTTTCCTACATTAGATTTCGTTCTAAATGCTTAATCCCTATGTAAAAACGTTAGTTAAGCAAGAATATCGTATTTTTAAAAAAATCTAATGATAGGATTTTCCAGAAAATTGAAAAAACCGAAAAATGTCAAGAGTAAAGTGCCATTTTCTGACATTAGATTTCGTTCTAAATGCTTAATCCCTATGTAGAAACGTTAGTTAAGCAAGATTATCGTATTTTTAAAAAAATCTAATGATAGGATTTTTCAGAAAATTGAAAAAACCGTAAAATGTCAAGAGTAAAGTGCCCTTATTTTAAACATTATATCGTTCTAAATGCTTAATCCCTATGTAAAAAAGTTATCTAAGCAAGAATATGTTATTGAATAAAATGAGAAAAATTTATTTTAGCCGTAAATCGAAAATAATGGGTCGAGCGAATCGGTCGATTGCGCCGAGACGCGCTATGATGCAACAGACGAGCGATTGGAACGCCCGAATATTTTCAAAGTCCCAACGTACCGGTCAAGAGTAAAGTACCATTTTCCTACATTAGATTTCGTTCTAAATGCTTAATCCCTATGTAAAAACGTTAGTTAAGCAAGAATATCGTATTTTTAAAAAAATCTAATGATAGGATTTTCCAGAAAATTGAAAAAACCGAAAAATGTCAAGAGTAAAGTGCCATTTTCTGACATTAGATTTCGTTCTAAATGCTTAATCCCTATGTAGAAACGTTAGTTAAGCAAGAATATCGTATTTTTAAAAAAATCTAATGGTAGGATTTTTCAGAAAATTGAAAAAACCGTAAAATGTCAAGAGTAAAGTGCCCTTATTTTAAACATTATATCGTTCTAAATGCTTAATCCCTATGTAAAAAAGTTATCTAAGCAAGAATATGTTATTGAATAAAATGAGAAAAATTTATTTTAGCCGTAAATCGAAAATAATGGGTCGAGCGAATCGGTCGATTGCGCCGAGACGCGCTATGATGCAACAGACGAGCGATTGGAACGCCCGAATATTTTCAAAGTCCCAACGTACCGATCAAGAGTAAAGTACCATTTTCCTACATTAGATTTCGTTCTAAATGCTTAATCCCTATGTAAAAACGTTAGTTAAGCAAGAATATCGTATTTTTAAAAAAATCTAATGATAGGATTTTCCAGAAAATTGAAAAAACCGAAAAATGTCAAGAGTAAAGTGCCATTTTCTGACATTAGATTTCGTTCTAAATGCTTAATCCCTATGTAGAAACGTTAGTTAAGCAAGAATATCGTATTTTTAAAAAAATCTAATGGTAGGATTTTTCAGAAAATTGAAAAAACCGTAAAATGTCAAGAGTAAAGTGCCCTTATTTTAAACATTATATCGTTCTAAATGCTTAATCCCTATGTAAAAAAGTTATCTAAGCAAGAATATGTTATTGAATAAAATGAGAAAAATTTATTTTAGCCGTAAATCGAAAATAATGGGTCGAGCGAATCGGTCGATTGCGCCGAGACGCGCTATGATGCAACAGACGAGCGATTGGAACGCCCGAATATTTTCAAAGTCCCAACGTACCGATCAAGAGTAAAGTACCATTTTCCTACATTAGATTTCGTTCTAAATGCTTAATCCCTATGTAAAAACGTTAGTTAAGCAAGAATATCGTATTTTTAAAAAAATCTAATGATAGGATTTTCCAGAAAATTGAAAAAACCGAAAAATGTCAAGAGTAAAGTGCCATTTTCTGACATTAGATTTCGTTCTAAATGCTTAATCCCTATGTAGAAACGTTAGTTATGCAAGATTATCGTATTTTTAAAAAAATCTAATGATAGGATTTTTCAGAAAATTGAAAAAACCGTAAAATGTCAAGAGTAAAGTGCCCTTATTTTAAACATTATATCGTTCTAAATGCTTAATCCCTATGTAAAAAAGTTATCTAAGCAAGAATATGTTATTGAATAAAATGAGAAAAATTTATTTTAGCCGTAAATCGAAAATAATGGGTCGAGCGAATCGGTCGATTGCGCCGAGACGCGCTATGATGCAACAGACGAGCGATTGGAACGCCCGAATATTTTCAAAGTCCCAACGTACCGGTCAAGAGTAAAGTACCATTTTCCTACATTAGATTTCGTTCTAAATGCTTAATCCCTATGTAAAAACGTTAGTTAAGCAAGAATATCGTATTTTTAAAAAAATCTAATGATAGGATTTTCCAGAAAATTGAAAAAACCGAAAAATGTCAAGAGTAAAGTGCCATTTTCTGACATTAGATTTCGTTCTAAATGCTTAATCCCTATGTAGAAACGTTAGTTAAGCCAGAATATCGTATTTTTAAAAAAATCTAATGGTAGGATTTTTCAGAAAATTGAAAAAACCGTAAAATGTCAAGAGTAAAGTGCCCTTATTTTAAACATTATATCGTTCTAAATGCTTAATCCCTATGTAAAAAAGTTATCTAAGCAAGAATATGTTATTGAATAAAATGAGAAAAATTTATTTTAGCCGTAAATCGAAAATAATGGGTCGAGCGAATCGGTCGATTGCGCCGAGACGCGCTATGATGCAACAGACGAGCG
Source organism: Megalopta genalis (assembly GCF_051020955.1). Lineage (NCBI taxonomy): Eukaryota > Metazoa > Arthropoda > Insecta > Hymenoptera > Halictidae > Megalopta > Megalopta genalis. The sequence continues at coordinate 3,970,313 of NC_135021.1, read as the reverse complement.
ATTGGAACGCCCGAATATTTTCAAAGTCCCAACGTACCGATCAAGAGTAAAGTACCATTTTCCTACATTAGATTTCGTTCTAAATGCTTAATCCCTATGTAAAAACGTTAGTTAAGCAAGAATATCGTATTTTTAAAAAAATCTAATGATAGGATTTTCCAGAAAATTGAAAAAACCGAAAAATGTCAAGAGTAAAGTGCCATTTTCTGACATTAGATTTCGTTCTAAATGCTTAATCCCTATGTAGAAACGTTAGTTAAGCAAGATTATCGTATTTTTAAAAAAATCTAATGATAGGATTTTTCAGAAAATTGAAAAAACCGTAAAATGTCAAGAGTAAAGTGCCCTTATTTTAAACATTATATCGTTCTAAATGCTTAATCCCTATGTAAAAAAGTTATCTAAGCAAGAATATGTTATTGAATAAAATGAGAAAAATTTATTTTAGCCGTAAATCGAAAATAATGGGTCGAGCGAATCGGTCGATTGCGCCGAGACGCGCTATGATGCAACAGACGAGCGATTGGAACGCCCGAATATTTTCAAAGTCCCAACGTACCGGTCAAGAGTAAAGTACCATTTTCCTACATTAGATTTCGTTCTAAATGCTTAATCCCTATGTAAAAACGTTAGTTAAGCAAGAATATCGTATTTTTAAAAAAATCTAATGATAGGATTTTCCAGAAAATTGAAAAAACCGAAAAATGTCAAGAGTAAAGTGCCATTTTCTGACATTAGATTTCGTTCTAAATGCTTAATCCCTATGTAGAAACGTTAGTTAAGCAAGAATATCGTATTTTTAAAAAAATCTAATGGTAGGATTTTTCAGAAAATTGAAAAAACCGTAAAATGTCAAGAGTAAAGTGCCCTTATTTTAAACATTATATCGTTCTAAATGCTTAATCCCTATGTAAAAAAGTTATCTAAGCAAGAATATGTTATTGAATAAAATGAGAAAAATTTATTTTAGCCGTAAATCGAAAATAATGGGTCGAGCGAATCGGTCGATTGCGCCGAGACGCGCTATGATGCAACAGACGAGCGATTGGAACGCCCGAATATTTTCAAAGTCCCAACGTACCGGTCAAGAGTAAAGTACCATTTTCCTACATTAGATTTCGTTCTAAATGCTTAATCCCTATGTAAAAACGTTAGTTAAGCAAGAATATCGTATTTTTAAAAAAATCTAATGATAGGATTTTCCAGAAAATTGAAAAAACCGAAAAATGTCAAGAGTAAAGTGCCATTTTCTGACATTAGATTTCGTTCTAAATGCTTAATCCCTATGTAGAAACGTTAGTTAAGCAAGATTATCGTATTTTTAAAAAAATCTAATGATAGGATTTTTCAGAAAATTGAAAAAACCGTAAAATGTCAAGAGTAAAGTGCCCTTATTTTAAACATTATATCGTTCTAAATGCTTAATCCCTATGTAAAAAAGTTATCTAAGCAAGAATATGTTATTGAATAAAATGAGAAAAATTTATTTTAGCCGTAAATCGAAAATAATGGGTCGAGCGAATCGGTCGATTGCGCCGAGACGCGCTATGATGCAACAGACGAGCGATTGGAACGCCCGAATATTTTCAAAGTCCCAACGTACCGGTCAAGAGTAAAGTACCATTTTCCTACATTAGATTTCGTTCTAAATGCTTAATCCCTATGTAAAAACGTTAGTTAAGCAAGAATATCGTATTTTAAAAAAAATCTAATGATAGGATTTTCCAGAAAATTGAAAAAACCGAAAAATGTCAAGAGTAAAGTGCCATTTTCTGACATTAGATTTCGTTCTAAATGCTTAATCCCTATGTAGAAACGTTAGTTATGCAAGATTATCGTATTTTTAAAAAAATCTAATGGTAGGATTTTTCAGAAAATTGAAAAAACCGTAAAATGTCAAGAGTAAAGTGCCCTTATTTTAAACATTATATCGTTCTAAATGCTTAATCCCTATGTAAAAAAGTTATCTAAGCAAGAATATGTTATTGAATAAAATGAGAAAAATTTATTTTAGCCGTAAATCGAAAATAATGGGTCGAGCGAATCGGTCGATTGCGCCGAGACGCGCTATGATGCAACAGACGAGCGATTGGAACGCCCGAATATTTTCAAAGTCCCAACGTACCGGTCAAGAGTAAAGTACCATTTTCCTACATTAGATTTCGTTCTAAATGCTTAATCCCTATGTAAAAACGTTAGTTAAGCAAGAATATCGTATTTTTAAAAAAATCTAATGATAGGATTTTCCAGAAAATTGAAAAAACCGAAAAATGTCAAGAGTAAAGTGCTATTTTCTGACATTAGATTTCGTTCTAAATGCTTAATCCCTATGTAGAAACGTTAGTTAAGCAAGAATATCGTATTTTAAAAAAAATCTAATGATAGGATTTTCCAGAAAATTGAAAAAACCGAAAAATGTCAAGAGTAAAGTGCCCTTATTTTAAACATTATATCGTTCTAAATGCTTAATCCTTATGTAAAAAAGTTATCTAAGCAAGAATATGTTATTGAATAAAATGAGAAAAATTTATTTTAGCCGTAAATCGAAAATAATGGGTCGAGCGAATCGGTCGATTGCGCCGAGACGCGCTATGATGCAACAGACGAGCGATTGGAACGCCCGAATATTTTCAAAGTCCCAACGTACCGATCAAGAGTAAAGTACCATTTTCCTACATTAGATTTCGTTCTAAATGCTTAATCCCTATGTAAAAACGTTAGTTAAGCAAGAATATCGTATTTTTAAAAAAATCTAATGATAGGATTTTCCAGAAAATTGAAAAAACCGAAAAATGTCAAGAGTAAAGTGCCATTTTCTGACATTAGATTTCGTTCTAAATGCTTAATCCCTATGTAGAAACGTTAGTTAAGCAAGAATATCGTATTTTTAAAAAAATCTAATGATAGGATTTTCCAGAAAATTGAAAAAACCGTAAAATGTCAAGAGTAAAGTGCCCTTATTTTAAACAATGTATCGTTCTAAATGCTTAATCCATATGTAAAAAAGTTATTTAAGCAGGAATATGTTATTGAATAAAATGAGAAAAATTTATTTTAGCCGTAAATCGAAAATAATGGATCGAGCGAATCGGTCGATTGCGCCGAGACGCGCTATGATGCAACAGACGAGCGATTGGAACGCCCGAATATTTTCAAAGTCCCAACGTACCGATCAAGAGTAAAGTACCATTTTCCTACATTAGATTTCGTTCTAAATGCTTAATCCCTATGTAAAAACGTTAGTTAAGCAAGAATATCGTATTTTTAAAAAAATCTAATGATAGGATTTTCCAGAAAATTGAAAAAACCGAAAAATGTCAAGAGTAAAGTGCCATTTTCTGACATTAGATTTCGTTCTAAATGCTTAATCCCTATGTAGAAACGTTAGTTAAGCAAGAATATCGTATTTTTAAAAAAATCTAATGGTAGGATTTTTCAGAAAATTGAAAAAACCGTAAAATGTCAAGAGTAAAGTGCCCTTATTTTAAACATTATATCGTTCTAAATGCTTAATCCCTATGTAAAAAAGTTATCTAAGCAAGAATATGTTATTGAATAAAATGAGAAAAATTTATTTTAGCCGTAAATCGAAAAAAAGACTGTTCGTTTCTCTGTCTCACTCGCGCGATCGAAGTATTGATGTTTCCCGGCAAAGTAATGGGATATTAATTAAACTTTATACACGAAATTACTCGTTTTGATCCCCGCTACACAGCCGTATTCTTTTTATAATTTTGTGGAATCGGGAACCTTGAAATATTTAACATAACGCGGATCGACTGTCTCTGTCTCTTTCTAGATCGGAATAATCGATGTTTCCCGGCAAACTATTGGGAGATTAATTAAACTTTATACATGAAATTACTCGTTTTGGTCCCCGCTACACAGCCGTATACTTTTTATAATTTTGTGGAATCGGGAACCTTGAAATATTTAACATAACGCGGATCGACTGTCTCTGTCTCTTTCTAGATCGGAATTATCGATGTTTCCCGGAAAACTATTCGGAGATTAATTAAACTTTATACACGAAATTACTCGTTTTGATCCCCGCTACACAGCCGTATACTTTTTATAATTTTGTGGAATCGGTAACCTTGAGATATTTAACATAACGCGGATCGACTGTCTCTGTCTCTTTCTAGATCGGAATTATCGATGTTTCCCGGCAAACTATTGGGAGATTATTTAAACTTTATACATGAAATTACTCGTTTTGATCCCCGCTACACAGCCGTATACTTTTTATAATTTTGTGGAATCGGTAACCTGGAGATATTTAACATAACGCGGATCGACTGTCTCTGTCTCTTTCTAGATCGGAATAATCGATGTTTCCCGGCAAACTATTGGGAGATTAATTAAACTTTATACATGAAATTACTCGTTTTGGTCCCCGCTACACAGCCGTATACTTTTTATAATTTTGTGGAATCGGTAACCTTGAGATATTTAACATAACGCGGATCGACTGTCTCTGTCTCTTTCTAGATCGGAATTATCGATGTTTCCCGGCAAACTATTGGGAGATTATTTAAACTTTATACATGAAATTACTCGTTTTGGTCCCCGCTACACAGCCGTATACTTTTTATAATTTTGTGGAATCGGGAACCTTGAAATATTTAACATAACGCGGATCGACTGTCTCTGTCTCTTTCTAGATCGGAATTATCGATGTTTCCCGGAAAACTATTCGGAGATTAATTAAACTTTATACACGAAATTACTCGTTTTGATCCCCGCTACACAGCCGTATACTTTTTATAATTTTGTGGAATCGGTAACCTTGAGATATTTAACATAACGCGGATCGACTGTCTCTGTCTCTTTCTAGATCGGAATTATCGATGTTTCCCGGCAAACTATTGGGAGATTATTTAAACTTTATACATGAAATTACTCGTTTTGGTCCCCGCTACACAGCCGTATACTTTTTATAATTTTGTGGAATCGGGAACCTTGAAATATTTAACATAACGCGGATCGACTGTCTCTGTCTCTTTCTAGATCGGAATAATCGATGTTTCCCGGAAAACTATTCGGAGATTAATTAAACTTTATACATGAAATTACTCGTTTTGGTCCCCGCTACACAGCCGTATACTTTTTATAATTTTGTGGAATCGGGAACCTTGAAATATTTAACATAACGCGGATCGACTGTCTCTGTCTCTTTCTAGATCGGAATTATCGATGTTTCCCGGAAAACTATTCGGAGATTAATTAAACTTTATACACGAAATTACTCGTTTTGATCCCCGCTACACAGCCGTATACTTTTTATAATTTTGTGGAATCGGTAACCTTGAG
>NC_135021.1:3950000-3960000 GCF_051020955.1 Megalopta genalis | reverse complement strand
ACTCTGATAAGGGCATGTCTTTGAGTTTTGTGTAAGAGTCTAATGTGATGTGAATTGTTAACCTTGTCTGACCAGGCAGCAGCGGCGTAGGTGAGTATAGGAACAAAGACTCCGTTGTAAATAGTAGCTAGGGTCTTGTGGTTAAGTCCCCAGTTGGCTTTGGCAATTGTAGCAAGAGCGTGAAATATCATTTTGCTTTTATTTGATATTAGTTGCAGGTGAGGAGTTATGTTTAATCTTGTGCCAAATTTGACACCGAGATATTTAACGGAGTTTTTCATTTTAAGTGAGCTGTTCCCGATCTTGACTGTGGGAGGTCTTCTAATATCTAGAAAGCCTTTTAGCAGAATCATTTCTGATTTCTGTGATGAAATTTGGAGTTTTTGTTCCCTACACCATTCTAAGATTGTGGCTGTGATGGAGTTTGCAGTTGTTTCCAACTGTAATCTAGAGTCTCCTGAAGTGAGGACTATTAGGTCGTCCGCGTAAGCAATGACTTTGTGGCCTAGACTATTTAGGCGATTTAGAAGTTCGTCGAATATTAAGTTCCAGAACATGGGTCCCAGGATAGAACCTTGAGGGCAACCTTTGTTTACTGATTTGCGGGATATGAAGCTAGAGGTGACTATCTCTGCTGTTCGGTCAGAGAGGTAACTTTGAATAACTTTGTATATATTTTGCGGACAATTTCTATTTTTTAGGTTCCAGAGGATGCTGGGCCACCATACCGAATCGAAAGCTCCTGAGATGTCGAAGAGCAGACCTATCATATATTTGTTCCGAGAGTAAGTTACATGTTTTCTTAATTCAACCATGGCGTCCTCTGTTGACCTTCCGGGTTTGAATCCGAATTGTCTATCAGAGGTGAGCTCATGGTTGTGCAGAAGGCAGTGGATCTTATTGGCCATAAGCTTTTCCAGAATTTTGCCGAGGACTGGGAGGAGAGAGATCGGCCTATAGGACTTAGGATCGCTCTCCTCTTTCTCTTTTCCTTTAAGTAGCACACGAATCTGAGCACGCTTCCATTGTTTTGGGAATACGCCGTGGGTTAGGCAATCATTAAACAGTTCTGTGATTTCCCCATGTAGGGTAGTCCAGGCCCGCTTAATGATTACGTTTTCTAGTCGGTCGTGTCCGGGGGCTTTATTCGGTTTAAGGGATTTTACTATTGTGGCTATGTCTGTTTTTAAGAATGGGGGAGAATTTTCCGTGGCTGGAGGTGACGACGTCTCCAGTCGGATGTTAATTTGTCTGTTTGTTTCGTTGGTCGTGTTATCGTCTGGAACTAGGTGGGCTAAGAGTTTGTCTATTGTGTCGCGTAGTGTGATTGTTTGTTCACCTTGTATTTGTATACTTTCGCATACTTTGTCTGCTTTTAGTTTTTTGTTTGCTATTTTGTATGTTATACCCCATGCGTTTTCGTTTCCTTCCTTGGAGACGAAGTTTCTCCAGCTTTTGAGTTTCGCGGATCTAATTTTTGATATATATTTATTTCGGAGGGTTCGATAAGACTCTCCTAAGGATTGCCTTACCGATTTCGTTTTTGTTCTTTGATAGATACGTCTTGCCTCAGTGACCTCTTTTCTAAGTTTGCTTAGTTGCGGAGTCCACCAAGGGACGGATTTCGGGAAGCGTGTTTTTTGCGGGATGGATTGTTCTGCTGCTGTTATGATTTTATTTTCTATTTTCGCGGCGAGTGATTCTGGAGTTGAGGTTTCTAAGGGGGGCGGGTCGTCTGTAGTTTTGTTGGAGAGACAGTGGTGAAATTTGTCCCAGTCTGCTTTTTTAACGTTGAACCTATTGGTTCTGACTGGTCGGCTAGAAGTGTGGAATAGTTGGATGGAATAGGTTATTAGACTGTGGTCGCTCGTGGTCGTACTGTCATGTACCGACCAACACCTGATTTTGCCGAATGAGTTTGCACACGCTAGAGTGAGATCAATGTTAGAAGTTCCTCTAGGTGTGTTGAATGTGAAGGTTGCGGAAGGCTTGTTAACTACGAAGAGTCTGTGTTGGGAGATGAAATCTTCCATTGTCTCTCCTCGAGGATCTGTGCGTTTGCTGAACCAGAGGGGGGAGTTCGCGTTTGAATCTAAGCTAATTATTATTTTATGCCCCTTGAGAGTTGTAATTGCTTTATCTAGGTGGGCTAAGTATGAGTCTATGTTTTCGCAAAATTGGAGATACGCGTTGATTATGTAGAATCTGTCGTCTTTCGTGCAGATTTCTACGCATGTGCAATGGGTGTTGCTTATTTGTGCGATCTTGAGGGCTTCTATTTCGGTGTTGAAAATAACTATTGCTGATTTAATTTTGTCCGCGGTAGAGATTTTTGAAAAGCGTTTTTTGTCGGTTATGATTTTTGTGGTAATTCCGAAGCCTGGGATGGAGTTCGCGTTACTGTAGGGCTCCTGAAGCAAGAGTATATCTATCTTTTTGTTTGTCGCTATCTGTCTGAGTTCGTCAGTTACTGTCTTAGAACCTCCGGCGTTTATTTGTGCTACTTTTAGGATTCGCGTGCTACTTGTGTTGCGTCTAGTGGATACTTGGCCTATTTTAAGGGTGGGCATGGATTGGGAGTGGTTAGGTTTATAAACCATAATCCGTGCGAGCGAGGACCTGATTTATAGCAGCGATGTATGCCGGACATTCGCTGTGGGTGACAGAGTGGGTGGCGGGTTTGCCGGTTTTCTGGCAATTATGGCAGCAGGACGGTTTGGCCTTGTTTGGGCATGTTTTGAAAGTGTGGTCTTGCTCGGCGCAATGACCACAAATGTCTTTCTCGGCGCGGCAGTATTTCGTCGTGTGACCGAAGCTGTGGCACTTGTAACAGCGGGTCGCCGCGATGTAATCGTTGACGCGGCAACAATTCCATGCGACGTAGACTCGCTCTTTCTTGACGAGGATGTCGCGGGCCTGTTTAGACACTTCTAGAATCCAGTTGCATCTATCTCTGTTTTTGTCGCCTGATTTAAATGCGAGTTTGATCTGTTGGGAAATAGATTTTTCGGGGCCGTCGAGATTCTGGTTGACGATAGCCTTAAGTGTGGCTTCGTCACTCTCGAGTTTCGGGACGTCGTACAATATTATTCTGGGATTTTTCTTTAGCGGGGCTCCTACTATTAGGCCGGCAGCTTTCAACTGCGCGTTGCCTTGAAGGGTGGTTAGGTCAGAATTTTTAGAGGACTCGACTAGGATCCCGTTGCCCTGGATCCTCCTGATGCTCTTTATTTGCAATTTGTTCTCGGAAGGGGAAACGAGCTTCAGGACTGCTTCCTTGGTCTTCTCACTGGATTCGAAGACCTTGGGATCCTGTGGAAGGATCGTGATCGCGCTAGGAGGGTTCTGTTTTAAATTTGAAAGAGCCGCAGTTTTGGAGCGGACTCCGACTCTTTCGGCGTAGGTGGTGGGTCGGGAGGGTTCTTTCGAGACTTGACACTTTTCAGTGACTGTCTCGAGGGTCTTGCGCTGCATTTTATTTTCGGAGGTGATGGCGTGGATTTGGCCCTCGAGGTTACTGCAGCGGAGGAGGGACGCTCCAAGGATACTTTGCAGTTTCGCGAGTTTACTGGCGATAAACTGCGATGCTTCGGGATAGAGACCGTTGTCCTGGTCCATTAAGAAGTTCAATAAGGCCATTGAGACCTTTTCGGATTTTAAGCGAAGTTCGTTCGCGGTGAGATCGGGGGAGGGAGTGACGGCGGCCGTCTTGCTGCTGTTGTTTTGCGGATTGTTGGGGGCAGGTGTGACCGGGGGCGGAGAAGGGGCTTCGGATTTTCTCCGGGTTTTGGGGGGCTTTTGAGAGGGCACGTTGGTTAGCGGGGTGTCAGAGTCTAATTCTGCGTCGGAGACTATTCTACGTTTATTTTTTCTGTTGCGTTTACTTACTTTGATGTAGCCCTCTGTATCGGATGTATCGGCTTCCATCCTGTCTGTTGTGGTCGGCTGGCGAGGTGGTGGGTTTGTCGGCTGGCGGTTGGCTGCTGGGCTGGCGTCCAGGTCGTCTAGGAGTTGCACACGGATTTTTTTTTTTCTTCGGATTTTTGGAAACTCACACGTGAAAAATAATGTACGTATCAAGAAATTTGCGCGTAACTAGGGACGGTTGCTAAGGAGTTTTCGCGGAGGAATGTACTACAGGCCGAGAAACCGTTACTTTTACCGTTAAGCGGTACCGTTACCTGGCCGGCGACCCTTGTAATCCGGGACGGCGCAGGTAGTCAAAATTTACGGACGCGAACAATTTAAAGTAAATGTTTATGCTTATAACTTTTTTAACGTTAAAACAATCAACAAATGAACTGCACAAGGTTGTTGTTGGTAAAAAACACTGCACGTTGATACAAAAAATTTTTGATTTTCGTCACTTTTAACTACCGTTTACGAAACGACGCGGATTAACTTCGGAGCGACTTGTCGCACGTCCGTTCACCACGGCGGTTGAGAGCGGAGTCAGTAGATAGGGACAGTTAGTGTTGTCGTCAAACTGTGGTCTCTGAGAGACGGGCCGTACCTAAGTCCTTGGTGGACCATACCGGCCGCTCTTGCGACTTGTGCCTGGTGTTCGGGCTCTACCTTCGTTCACCATCGTATCAGGGGAAGACAGCGTGCTACTCCCACTGCCACCTCGAGTCCAACCCAATCCAGGCACTCTTACGGAGTAGTGTTAAAGTCTTTTATCTCCGCAAGAGGGGCTTCAGCCTGGCCCGAGGGGACGAACCCCGAGGGGTTCGCCCAGCATGCCGTACATCAACGGAGCTGGACGAGTCCACGCTCCGTATGCAGTTTCGTTCTATGTTCGCTTCTTAGTCTTGCTTACGGATCGTGCGAATTTTCGGAACTCCTGAAACAGCTGCTCTGACACCAGGCTGGCTTTGTCGATTGGCCACTGAAATCCTTCTCGAATCGCCGCCTGGCGTAGGTGTTCCCTGTCCTCTACGTAACGCTGACAATCGTAGAGGACGTGGTTTGGAGTTTCCTCCTCCCCACATTCGCACAACTCGTCGTCGACCAGGGCGAACGTCTTGAGCTTCGCACGGAAGTCTCCGTGTCCGCTCAAGAACTGCGCTACATCATGGTCGACTCTGATCCAGCTCGCTGAGAGACGGTCTGATACCTCGCCGAAGTATTGGAAGGTTTCCCTACCCTTCGTCGAGGACGACCATCTCTGCTGCCACATCTCTAAAGTCGCCTCCCTCAGCCTTCTGCGAACTTGGGCTTCGGTGACGACTTCGTCAGCCAATTCGGCCTGACTCACTTGATAGGTTCCATGTTGGAACCCGAGTTTCTTCCTGGCTTTGTACACGCAGCTGAACTCCGCTATCGCCAAGTCCACAGGTATCTCCCCGGCGATCACGGGGATCGCATCAGTGGAGACTGTCCTGTAGGCTTTGACGCAGCCAAGCAGAACATGCCTCTGCGCCCTGGTGAGCACTTTACTCGTCCCAGAGGTAAGGCGGTCTGCCCAGCCCGCGGCAGCATACGTGACGATTGGGACAAACAAGCCGCGGTACAAAGTACGCATCGTCCGATATCCCAATCCCCAGTTCGACTTAGCAATCCTTGCTAGCGCATTAAACGTTCGCAAGGACTTGGCATTCAAATACTCGACATGGGAATGGATACCCAGTCTAGAGTCAAAATGCACGCCAAGGTAACGCACAGAGTCCTTGGCGGCAATATTCCGACCTCCTACTTTTATCACAGGTGGCCTCTCTCTGTCGAGAGAGCCTTTTAAGAATAACATCTCGGTCTTGGTCGCAGACAGCGACAATTTCTGCTGGTCGCACCAGCGAGAAATGGTGTCCACAACCAATTGGCCATTGCTTTCTAGACCCTTCCTGCTGTTCGCGAAGATCAAGACAAGAAGGTCGTCTGCATAGGCGATGGGCTCGCAAGCGAGCCCGGCGTTCGATAAGAGCTGTAGAACCTCGTCGAAGACTAAGTTCCAACAGCTCGGACCAAGAATCGATCCCTGTGGGCAGCCCTTAGTGACTTTCTTCCGCACTGCACCGCGATCAGACACCATAGTCACCACGCGGCCGTCGAAGTAGTCGACCACCAATCTAAGTAGGTTTTTTGGGCAGCCTCGCTTCCTCAACGCGTTGAGTATGCTTGGCCACCAGACATTATCAAAGGCCGCAGCAATGTCGAAGAGCAGACCCACGACGTACTTTTCCTCTCGACCGGACGCAAGCTCCCTCATCTTTACCACGGCATCAGTCGTGGATCGATGCGGCCTGAATCCGTATTGCCGATCGGAGGCGTAGTCGGGGTGCAAAAACAAACTAGCTAATCGCGTAGCGATTAGCTTCTCCAAGACTTTGCCTACGACCGAAAGCAAGCATATTGGTCTGTAGGACTTTATCTCCGTTTCAGGTTTCTCGGGTCCTTTAAGGATGGTAATGATGGACCCGACTTTCCATTCCACGGGAAAGACTCCGTGTGCCAGGCATCCGTTGTAGAGTCGGAGGAGCTCGCGTGAGATCGTATTAAACGAACGTTTTAGAATCTCCGGCTCGATCCGATCTAGGCCTGGACACTTGCCGCTCTTCAGTCGGTTGACCGCCGATCTGAGCTCCGAGAGGGTGAAGGGACTGGCGTCCTCACTCTCCGGCTCGATGGCAGCTTCCCTCCTGACTCGCGCATGATCCGGGGAGTCATTCGCGGGGCTATCGTCCGGAATTAACCCCTCCAGCAGCGCGGAAGCGGTGGAGTCCCAGTCTGTAGTGTAACCCTGGGCAGTGTTAAGATTTATATTTGAGATGACCGTGCTGGCTGTCATCTTCTGCCTCGTGATCTTATAAATGAGGCCCCAGGGTTCCTTGTTTCCCTGCTCGGTCACGAATGCACGCCAGCTGTGCGACCGAGCAGCTTTGATGGCGGCTTTGTAGGCCTTTCTCTGTTTAAGATACTCGGTCCTCTTGGCCGCCCTCTGCTCCTCTGAACATGCTGCGTTCTGCGAGGCTCGTCTAAGTTTGTAGACTCGCCTCTTTTGCCTCGTCAGGTCGGCCGTCCACCATGGGACGGATTTTGAATGCCACTGCTTGGTTGGCATCGAGGAGTCGCACGCTTGGACGATCATTCTTTCGATCTCCTGTGCTAGATGTTCGACATCCCCCTTATTGTTCAATGGATCGGGGGATATACTCCTCTTACTTTCCTGCAGCGCCTTGTCGAACTCGGGCCATTTTGCGCTTCGGAGTCGGAACCTTGGTAATAATCCGTTCCGGTTGGTGCTGCTGTTGCTACTAATTTCGGCAGCACCGTCCTCGGCGCAAAAACTCAAAGAAAACTCTATGACTCGGTGGTCGCTGGTCGTCAGGTCCTCGCGGACCTTCCAACCTCGCACCTTGTCGCAAATATCAGGTGTCGATAGTGTGACGTCGATGTATGACTGTCCACTAGGGCTGGAAAACGTCGGAGCGTTTCCAGCCTCGTTCAAGACAACCAAGCCATGGCTCACGATAAACTCTTCGAGTTTACGGCCTCTCACGTCCGTCTCCGCGCTGCCCCACTGGGCTGATTTTGCGTTAACGTCGGCAGAGATAATGACTCGGTTATGCTTAAGTGCGGAAAGAGCTCTCTCCAATCGCGTCAGACCTGATTCAACGTCATCGGAGCATTGAAAGTACTGGCTGATCAGGAAGAAGCTCCCAAACGAACCCGAGATGCTGACACAGGACAAATGCGTGTCGCACAAGTTAGAGACTTTGACCACGGTTAGATCCGGGTTTCTGACCGCTATTGCAGCCATCACCGGTTCGCCTGCCGTGATCAGCCTCGTTCTCAAGCCTAGCCCGGGCACAGTACCCCGCCAGCTATATGGCTCTTGTGCAAGCAACACATCTACCCCTCGCCTATGCATCTCAGTCCGGACTTCGTCGGTCACATTTCGGGCCCGCTGCATGTTATGCTGCATGACCCGTATGACTCTCGAGCGTCGCCGGTCGTTTGTACTATCCATTCGAGATTCAAATTATTATTCGCGTCTTATACGAGACATCTCCAAAACCAGCGCTTCCTGATAGGAGGCGCAGGCCGGGTCTCGCGACTTATGCTCAGATGGTCGCCCTCTGTCTTTACAGTTGGAGCAAACCGGAGGCTTGCTCTTCCTGTTACAGAGCGCATACCCGTGCCCTTTTTCGGCACAATGTCCGCAGACATCCTCTTTGAATTTGCAGCGCTTCGCCGTGTGCCCGAAGCGCTGGCACTTATAGCATCGGGTGACCTGTATGAAGTCCCGCACACGACAGGAACTCCACCCGAGGTACACCCGGTCCCCTCTCTGCGCCAGCCGCCGACGAATCTGCGGACTGACGGCCACTACCCAGTTGGCTGTCTCCGGGGTCTTGCCAGCCATGCGACTGACCCGAACACCCGAAGGCACATCCTTCTGGGACGCCTCAGAGAGGTTTTGCCTCCAAAGACTGGAGGCAATTTCCTCCTTGCCCATCCCTTTCGGAATGTCATAAATCAGGACCTCGGGGTCCCGTTTGCTGGGCAAGGAGACGGACAGTCCCGCACTCGCCAGCTTCTTATTGCCTACGAAGGCTTTTAGGTCCTCCTTGCGATCGGTTTCGACGACGATGCCACCGGAGTGGATGCGTCGAACCGATCTGACACGGATCGCCTCCTTCGCAGGTTTTACGATCGACAGAACAGCTCTCTTAGTAGCATCGCTGTTCTGTCCTTTATCCTTTGGCGGGAAGATACGCACCACGTATTGTGTCGGTGGTCTTCTCGCCTCCGGAGTCGCTGACTGGTTGACCTTTGCCACTTGGGCGTAGGTCAACTGCGCGGCATTGGAGACCGTCTTCGGGAGGGATCCCTTGGACGGCCCAGGTCGCGCCGCACTCATTACGGCAGGGCGCGCTTTTAGGTCCGCCCTGACCGCGGCGAGTTGCCCTTCGACGAAGCTGTTTCTTTGAATCAGCTCCTGGACCAACTCGTTGAGTGCTCCGACTTCTGCTAGTATCTTCGACCCGGACTCCTTGTTGACTTTCGACTCGGGTCGAAAGCAAAAGGTCCGTATCTCCGATACTCGCCTGAAGGCTTCGTCTCTCACGAGATCGAGAGGCCGTACCTTGTGCCCGGAAACCGTCCCCTTCGATTTCCTGGCCTGGTTTGCTGCGGCCTTGCCAGTAGGTGCGACTGGCTTGGCACGCTTCGATTTTTTGGTGACGGTTTTCCAACCGCCACCTTCGGGGTCTTCGACACGCACGGGTGCCGGTTGCACCTTCACGAGCGTGTCTTTGACTTGTTCGATTTTTTTGGGTTTCCCCTTCCCAGCCTTGCGGCTGGGGGAGTCCCCCGACTTGGGCGCTGTCCCCACGTTACCGGTGTCCGGCGCGCCTTCTTCCGTGGCCTCAGTTTTCACCGAGACCGCTCGCGTGGGTGTCACGCATCTCTCCAAGGTCACACGAGGATTGGCGATGTTTAACACCTTCCCGGACCTTGTCTTTTTCGCAGACGCAGGAGGGCTAACAGCTGCTGCTGTAGCTTCCGCGTCTGTGGCGACGGCTTCACTCCGAGTAGGAGCTGGACCCGCCGACTTTGATCGTTCAATTTGTGTTTTCGATTTAGATCCCATAATGTGAATCTTTCTTTCATCCGGTACGCTCCCCGGCCACCACCGACCCACACATTTTGGAACCCGCCATCAGGCTGGGTTAGGGCTACGCACCGGACATAGTCTGCTGACTGGGCCGATTACTCAACCCAGCCCGCGTCCTCGCCCGTCAGAACCCACTCGCCGAAGCGTATGGTCGTTCCAAGCCGATTGACTGGACCAGGGCTGCTTTTCTCGTCCAGCCTCCCATCTAGCCGAAGCAGAGGCCAAAGGTACGTGTTGGGGACGTCTCACCCGCAGGAGAGGGCCCCCTCAGATCCCAGGATCCTCTTTTCCGACGACAAGGGTCGCCACGCACGGCAAACACGCGGGAGACAGCAGTCGGAGAGGCTGCCTCTTCCTCTCCACCACACTTCGTTCGGTTCGCTG
>NC_135021.1:3892500-3940000 GCF_051020955.1 Megalopta genalis | reverse complement strand
TTTAAACAACATGTCGTTCTAAATGCTTAATCCCTATGTAAAAAAGTTATTTAAGCAAGAATATGTAATCGAAAAAAATTAGAAAAATTTATTTTAGCCGTAAATCGAAAATAATGGGGACACCGGAGCTGTTCGAAGCGCCGAGACGCGCCGCGTACGGCCGAATATTTTCTAAGTCCCAACGTACCGATCAAGAGTAAAGTACCATTTTCCTACATTAGATTTCGTTCTAAATGCTTAATCCCTATGTAAAAACGTTAGTTAAGCAAGAATATCGTATTTTTAAAAAAATCTAATGATAGGATTTTCCAGAAAATTGAAAAAACCGAAAAATGTCAAGAGTAAAGTGCCATTTTCTGACATTAGATTTCGTTCTAAATGCTTAATCCCTATGTAGAAACGTTAGTTAAGCAAGAATATCGTATTTTTAAAAAAATCTAATGATAGGATTTTTCAGAAAATTGAAAAAACCGTAAAATGTCAAGAGTAAAGTGCCATTATTTTAAACAATGTATCGTTCTAAATGCTTAATCCCTATGTAAAAAAGTTATTTAAGCAAGAATATGTTATTGAAAAAAATTAGAAAAATTTATTTTAGCCGTAAATCGAAAATAATGGGGACACCGGAGCTGTTCGAAGCGCCGAGACGCGCCGCGTACGGCCGAATATTTTCCAAGTCCCAACGTACCGATCAAGAGTAAAGTACCATTTTCCTACATTAGATTTCGTTCTAAATGCTTAATCCCTATGTAAAAACGTTAGTTAAGCAAGAATATCGTATTTTTAAAAAAATCTAATGATAGGATTTTCCAGAAAATTGAAAAAACCGAAAAATGTCAAGAGTAAAGTGCCATTTTCTGACATTAGATTTCGTTCTAAATGCTTAATCCCTATGTAGAAACGTTAGTTAAGCAAGAATATCGTATTTTTAAAAAAATCTAATGATAGGATTTTTCAGAAAATTGAAAAAACCGTAAAATGTCAAGAGTAAAGTGCCATTATTTTAAACAATGTATCGTTCTAAATGCTTAATCCCTATGTAAAAAAGTTATTTAAGCAAGAATATGTTATTGAAAAAAATTAGAAAAATTTATTTTAGCCGTAAATCGAAAATAATGGGGACACCGGAGCTGTTCGAAGCGCCGAGACGCGCCGCGTACGGCCGAATATTTTCCAAGTCCCAACGTACCGATCAAGAGTAAAGTACCATTTTCCTACATTAGATTTCGTTCTAAATGCTTAATCCCTATGTAAAAACGTTAGTTAAGCAAGAATATCGTATTTTTAAAAAAATCTAATGATAGGATTTTCCAGAAAATTGAAAAAACCGAAAAATGTCAAGAGTAAAGTGCCATTTTCTGACATTAGATTTCGTTCTAAATGCTTAATCCCTATGTAGAAACGTTAGTTAAGCAAGAATATCGTATTTTTAAAAAAATCTAATGATAGGATTTTTCAGAAAATTGAAAAAACCGTAAAATGTCAAGAGTAAAGTGCCATTATTTTAAACAATGTATCGTTCTAAATGCTTAATCCCTATGTAAAAAAGTTATTTAAGCAAGAATATGTTATTGAAAAAAATTAGAAAAATTTATTTTAGCCGTAAATCGAAAATAATGGGGACACCGGAGCTGTTCGAAGCGCCGAGACGCGCCGCGTACGGCCGAATATTTTCTAAGTCCCAACGTACCGATCAAGAGTAAAGTACCATTTTCCTACATTAGATTTCGTTCTAAATGCTTAATCCCTATGTAAAAACGTTAGTTAAGCAAGAATATCGTATTTTTAAAAAAATCTAATGATAGGATTTTCCAGAAAATTGAAAAAACCGAAAAATGTCAAGAGTAAAGTGCCATTTTCTGACATTAGATTTCGTTCTAAATGCTTAATCCCTATGTAGAAACGTTAGTTAAGCAAGAATATCGTATTTTTAAAAAAATCTAATGGTAGGATTTTTCAGAAAATTGAAAAAACCGTAAAATGTCAAGAGTAAAGTGCCCTTATTTTAAACATTATATCGTTCTAAATGCTTAATCCCTATGTAAAAAAGTTATCTAAGCAAGAATATGTTATTGAATAAAATGAGAAAAATTTATTTTAGCCGTAAATCGAAAATAATGGGTCGAGCGAATCGGTCGATTGCGCCGAGACGCGCTATGATGCAACAGACGAGCGATTGGAACGCCCGAATATTTTCAAAGTCCCAACGTACCGATCAAGAGTAAAGTACCATTTTCCTACATTAGATTTCGTTCTAAATGCTTAATCCCTATGTAAAAACGTTAGTTAAGCAAGAATATCGTATTTTTAAAAAAATCTAATGATAGGATTTTCCAGAAAATTGAAAAAACCGAAAAATGTCAAGAGTAAAGTGCCATTTTCTGACATTAGATTTCGTTCTAAATGCTTAATCCCTATGTAGAAACGTTAGTTAAGCAAGAATATCGTATTTTTAAAAAAATCTAATGGTAGGATTTTTCAGAAAATTGAAAAAACCGTAAAATGTCAAGAGTAAAGTGCCCTTATTTTAAACATTATATCGTTCTAAATGCTTAATCCCTATGTAAAAAAGTTATCTAAGCAAGAATATGTTATTGAATAAAATGAGAAAAATTTATTTTAGCCGTAAATCGAAAATAATGGGTCGAGCGAATCGGTCGATTGCGCCGAGACGCGCTATGATGCAACAGACGAGCGATTGGAACGCCCGAATATTTTCAAAGTCCCAACGTACCGGTCAAGAGTAAAGTACCATTTTCCTACATTAGATTTCGTTCTAAATGCTTAATCCCTATGTAAAAACGTTAGTTAAGCAAGAATATCGTATTTTTAAAAAAATCTAATGATAGGATTTTCCAGAAAATTGAAAAAACCGAAAAATGTCAAGAGTAAAGTGCCATTTTCTGACATTAGATTTCGTTCTAAATGCTTAATCCCTATGTAGAAACGTTAGTTAAGCAAGAATATCGTATTTTTAAAAAAATCTAATGGTAGGATTTTCCAGAAAATTGAAAAAACCGAAAAATGTCAAGAGTAAAGTGCCATTTTCTGACATTAGATTTCGTTCTAAATGCTTAATCCCTATGTAGAAACGTTAGTTAAGCAAGAATATCGTATTTTTAAAAAAATCTAATGGTAGGATTTTTCAGAAAATTGAAAAAACCGTAAAATGTCAAGAGTAAAGTGCCCTTATTTTAAACATTATATCGTTCTAAATGCTTAATCCCTATGTAAAAAAGTTATCTAAGCAAGAATATGTTATTGAATAAAATGAGAAAAATTTATTTTAGCCGTAAATCGAAAATAATGGGTCGAGCGAATCGGTCGATTGCGCCGAGACGCGCTATGATGCAACAGACGAGCGATTGGAACGCCCGAATATTTTCAAAGTCCCAACGTACCGGTCAAGAGTAAAGTACCATTTTCCTACATTAGATTTCGTTCTAAATGCTTAATCCCTATGTAATAACGTTAGTTAAGCAAGAATATCGTATTTTTAAAAAAATCTAATGATAGGATTTTCCAGAAAATTGAAAAAACCGAAAAATGTCAAGAGTAAAGTGCCATTTTCTGACATTAGATTTCGTTCTAAATGCTTAATCCCTATGTAGAAACGTTAGTTATGCAAGATTATCGTATTTTTAAAAAAATCTAATGATAGGATTTTTCAGAAAATTGAAAAAACCGTAAAATGTCAAGAGTAAAGTGCCCTTATTTTAAACATTATATCGTTCTAAATGCTTAATCCCTATGTAAAAAAGTTATCTAAGCAAGAATATGTTATTGAATAAAATGAGAAAAATTTATTTTAGCCGTAAATCGAAAATAATGGGTCGAGCGAATCGGTCGATTGCGCCGAGACGCGCTATGATGCAACAGACGAGCGATTGGAACGCCCGAATATTTTCAAAGTCCCAACGTACCGGTCAAGAGTAAAGTACCATTTTCCTACATTAGATTTCGTTCTAAATGCTTAATCCCTATGTAAAAACGTTAGTTAAGCAAGAATATCGTATTTTTAAAAAAATCTAATGATAGGATTTTCCAGAAAATTGAAAAAACCGAAAAATGTCAAGAGTAAAGTGCCATTTTCTGACATTAGATTTCGTTCTAAGTGCTTAATCCCTATGTAGAAACGTTAGTTAAGCAAGAATATCGTATTTTTAAAAAAATCTAATGGTAGGATTTTTCAGAAAATTGAAAAAACCGTAAAATGTCAAGAGTAAAGTGCCCTTATTTTAAACATTATATCGTTCTAAATGCTTAATCCCTATGTAAAAAAGTTATCTAAGCAAGAATATGTTATTGAATAAAATGAGAAAAATTTATTTTAGCCGTAAATCGAAAATAATGGGTCGAGCGAATCGGTCGATTGCGCCGAGACGCGCTATGATGCAACAGACGAGCGATTGGAACGCCCGAATATTTTCAAAGTCCCAACGTACCGATCAAGAGTAAAGTACCATTTTCCTACATTAGATTTCGTTCTAAATGCTTAATCCCTATGTAAAAACGTTAGTTAAGCAAGAATATCGTATTTTTAAAAAAATCTAATGATAGGATTTTCCAGAAAATTGAAAAAACCGAAAAATGTCAAGAGTAAAGTGCCATTTTCTGACATTAGATTTCGTTCTAAATGCTTAATCCCTATGTAGAAACGTTAGTTAAGCAAGAATATCGTATTTTTAAAAAAATCTAATGGTAGGATTTTTCAGAAAATTGAAAAAACCGTAAAATGTCAAGAGTAAAGTGCCCTTATTTTAAACATTATATCGTTCTAAATGCTTAATCCCTATGTAAAAAAGTTATCTAAGCAAGAATATGTTATTGAATAAAATGAGAAAAATTTATTTTAGCCGTAAATCGAAAATAATGGGTCGAGCGAATCGGTCGATTGCGCCGAGACGCGCTATGATGCAACAGACGAGCGATTGGAACGCCCGAATATTTTCAAAGTCCCAACGTACCGGTCAAGAGTAAAGTACCATTTTCCTACATTAGATTTCGTTCTAAATGCTTAATCCCTATGTAAAAACGTTAGTTAAGCAAGAATATCGTATTTTTAAAAAAATCTAATGATAGGATTTTCCAGAAAATTGAAAAAACCGAAAAATGTCAAGAGTAAAGTGCCATTTTCTGACATTAGATTTCGTTCTAAATGCTTAATCCCTATGTAGAAACGTTAGTTAAGCAAGAATATCGTATTTTTAAAAAAATCTAATGGTAGGATTTTTCAGAAAATTGAAAAAACCGTAAAATGTCAAGAGTAAAGTGCCCTTATTTTAAACATTATATCGTTCTAAATGCTTAATCCCTATGTAAAAAAGTTATCTAAGCAAGAA
The DNA here is from genome assembly GCF_051020955.1 of Megalopta genalis. Lineage (NCBI taxonomy): Eukaryota > Metazoa > Arthropoda > Insecta > Hymenoptera > Halictidae > Megalopta > Megalopta genalis. The sequence continues at coordinate 3,934,658 of NC_135021.1, read as the reverse complement.
TATGTTATTGAATAAAATGAGAAAAATTTATTTTAGCCGTAAATCGAAAATAATGGGTCGAGCGAATCGGTCGATTGCGCCGAGACGCGCTATGATGCAACAGACGAGCGATTGGAACGCCCGAATATTTTCAAAGTCCCAACGTACCGGTCAAGAGTAAAGTACCATTTTCCTACATTAGATTTCGTTCTAAATGCTTAATCCCTATGTAAAAACGTTAGTTAAGCAAGAATATCGTATTTTTAAAAAAATCTAATGATAGGATTTTCCAGAAAATTGAAAAAACCGAAAAATGTCAAGAGTAAAGTGCCATTTTCTGACATTAGATTTCGTTCTAAATGCTTAATCCCTATGTAGAAACGTTAGTTAAGCAAGAATATGTTATTGAATAAAATGAGAAAAATTTATTTTAGCCGTAAATCGAAAATAATGGGTCGAGCGAATCGGTCGATTGCGCCGAGACGCGCTATGATGCAACAGACGAGCGATTGGAACGCCCGAATATTTTCAAAGTCCCAACGTACCGATCAAGAGTAAAGTACCATTTTCCTACATTAGATTTCGTTCTAAATGCTTAATCCCTATGTAAAAACGTTAGTTAAGCAAGAATATCGTATTTTTAAAAAAATCTAATGATAGGATTTTCCAGAAAATTGAAAAAACCGAAAAATGTCAAGAGTAAAGTGCCATTTTCTGACATTAGATTTCGTTCTAAATGCTTAATCCCTATGTAGAAACGTTAGTTAAGCAAGAATATCGTATTTTTAAAAAAATCTAATGGTAGGATTTTTCAGAAAATTGAAAAAACCGTAAAATGTCAAGAGTAAAGTGCCCTTATTTTAAACATTATATCGTTCTAAATGCTTAATCCCTATGTAAAAAAGTTATCTAAGCAAGAATATGTTATTGAATAAAATGAGAAAAATTTATTTTAGCCGTAAATCGAAAATAATGGGTCGAGCGAATCGGTCGATTGCGCCGAGACGCGCTATGATGCAACAGACGAGCGATTGGAACGCCCGAATATTTTCAAAGTCCCAACGTACCGATCAAGAGTAAAGTACCATTTTCCTACATTAGATTTCGTTCTAAATGCTTAATCCCTATGTAAAAACGTTAGTTAAGCAAGAATATCCCCCCCCCGTGTCCGCTACCTTGTCGTGGTGGGGGGGCTTCGTGCCCCAATGATCCTCAAGGCTGTGCCGGCGGGGATTTTATTCCCTGGCAGGTCCTACCTAGCCGGAGTGGCTTGAGGTGAGGGGCCAACTAAAGTCGGACACATACCGTAAACCTGTGGTCATGTTTTACAGGAACGGGGGTCTTGCCTTAGCCGGCTGGACCGCGAGGATGACAACCTCTCTAAAAAATCCCTAGCCCCAAGCAGCGTTGCGCGGTGAAGAGGGCGTAGCTGGAGTCAGCGCCAGCTATGGTTGGTGGGTGCACCAATCGTTAGCGGACAACCCCGGGGTACCTGGCGATCCCCCGGGCGTATTAGCCTTCCCCGGGTATGGCGGCTCTACCCGGGGTGACCTCCTTTCCGACCACACTCGTGGGATTTATCATGGATAGTTCACTAATAAAAAAAACCGGGGAGGGGGGAAACGAGAGGGAGGAGGAGGCGCGCGTAGCTAGCGTGCGCCTCGAGCGCATGGATGGGTCGGTGTTGCGGGAACTTCCCGCAACACGCGGCAGAGAGAGGTCCGCTTTGGACCTTGGCGAATGCGATGCGGGAGAGGAGTCCGACCACTCGGTCTCCTCTCACCGCTCTTCGCAGAGCGCCCCTGGCTCCTCGATAGGGAGGAAGCGGGGAAGGCCGCCAACTACTGGGCAGTACGTTGGCCTCTATGAGGCCAAACGTAAGTTGACGGAGGCCAACAAGGGCCTCATCGCGGCGATCTTCGACCCGGTGGCCCCGGGGCCGCAGCCCGGGAGATCGGTCGACCCACTTCCGGACGAGGTGGAGGTCGCCGCGAATCTTCGCAGTCGTCCGACGCGGGACGTGGCGGCGTCAATAATGGAGAGCCTGGCCGAAGTGGCCAGGATCTCCAGCGCAACAAGGGAGTTGCGGCCGGCCACGGTGCGGGTCCTGCAGGCGGCGGCCCAGAACAGCCGGGCGGGCGTTGCGGAGCTGGCCATGAGGTCAGCTTCCGACGCCACCCGGCTGTTGGAAGCAGAGAACGCTCTCCTCAGAGAGCAGATGGCGGAGTTGCGGACCGAGGTGGCCCGACTCCGTCAGGCGGTGGAGGCGAAGCCGGCAGCAGCCGAGATGCCTCCGCCGCCGGCTCCTGTGGGGAGCACGGGGCCGCTGGTAGGCGCCGGCGCCCGAGGGCCCCAACGCCCTGGGCGAGGGAAGCCCTTGCCGGCGTCCGCAGCGGCGCCGGCAAACTTGCTGCAACAGATCGGCTCCCTGATCGATGCCAAGCTGGCATCGTTCAGGAGGGAGCTGATCCCACGGATGCAGGATCCGCGGTCGGTGCCGCCCGTGCCGCCCGCCCCCAGCCCGTCGATTGGCAAGAAAGGGGGGAGAAAGGGTGGCAGTGGAGGAGGGGCTGCGTCCGCTAAGGCGGCGCAGATGCAGCCCCCACAGCAGAGGGCTGTCTCTGCTGTTGTGCCGCCCTCCACCACACCTCCTACTGAGCTGTGGTCGAGGGTAGTTGGCCGAAGGGCCAAAAAGGCGGCTGCCGCAGCTAAACCTGCGGCGGCTGCCAAGGCCTCTTCGGCCGGGAGGGCGGCGAAACGGGTGGCACCGGCTGCCCCGAAGAGGGCTCCCCTGCCGCCGCGTCCGCCCCGCACGGCTGCCGTTACGATAACGGTACCGGCCGGCGGGGCGATGACGTACGCCGAGGCGATGGCCACTGCCAGGTCGAAGGTTGACCTGGCAGAGATTGGCATCGCCTCGTTAAAGCCCAGGAGAGCGGTGACGGGGGGAATCATTTTGGAGGTCCCCGGGGCTGATGGGGCAGCTAAGGCCACTGCCCTAGCTGCGAAGATGGCGGACGCGCTGGCGGGAACCGGCGTGAAGGTCGCGCGCCCAATTAAGAAGGCCGATCTAAGGGTGCGCGGCCTGGTCGACTCGACCACGCCGGATGAGGTTGCCGTGGCCGTCGCCCATGTAGGAGGGTGCGACCGGAGGGATGTTAAGACCGGCGAAATCCGGTCTTCCCCCTCCGGTTTGGGCACCCTCTGGGTCCAGTGCCCTGCTGCGGCCGCGCGTAAAGTTGCGGTCGCGGGCAAGCTCACGGTCGGCTGGACCCGGGCGACGGTGGAGGCCCTTAGCGCCCGGCCCCTGCAGTGCTATCGCTGCCTTGGCCTAGGCCACACAACTCAGCGATGCACTGCGGCCGAGGATCGTTCCGACTGCTGCTTTGGGTGCGGCAGTCGGGACCACAAGGTGGCCGGCTGTACGGCGAAGCCCAACTGCCCGCTCTGTGCGGGAGCGGGCAAGCCGGCCGGCCACCGCCTCGGTAGCCGGGCGTGCCCCGCCAGCGCGAAACGCGGCAGGGGCAGTAGGGGGAGAAAATCCGCGGTGGCCAAGGCGACGGCCACCGTGGCTACTAAGCCAAAGGTGGCACCCAAAGGTGCCACCGTCGCGCCCGCGGGGGCGGATGGGGCCAAAGAGGCCCCAGACGCCACCGCTCCCGCGGCGGCGATGGAGGTGGAGGCCTGCCCGTAATGGGGCCCAAGGGCCCTATAATACAGGCCAACCTGAACCGCTCGGCCAGGGCACAGGACCTCCTGGTGCAATTCCTGGCCGAGCGGGGTGCCGGGTTGGCCGTAGCGGCGGAGCCGTACAGGATTCCCGATCATCCACATTGGATGGGGGACCTGAGCGGCTCCGCCGTTATAATATGGGTAGGCCGGCCGGGGTCCCCGGCGTGCTCCGTTATCGAGCGCGGCCGGGGATACCTGGCCGTTGACTGGGGCGGCACCGCGGTTGTGGCGATCTATGCACCTCCAAGGTGGTCCCTCGAGGAGTTTGTGCAGTATCTGGACGGGGTGGGGAGATGCGTCTCCCGCTGCCAGCCCCGTCCGGTGCTGGTCCTGGGGGACTTCAACGCCAAGTCGCCGGCTTGGGGTTCCCCCAGGACGAACCCGAGGGGCCGGGAGGTGCTTGACTGGGCGGCGGGACTCGAGCTCCGTCTTTTAAACACGGGCTCGGTCCATACGTGCGTGCGGCATAATGGGGGGTCCATCGTTGACCTTTCATGGGCAACGCCCCCCGCCGCGCGCCGTATTACGGGGTGGAGGGTGGCGGAGGAGGTCGAGACACTGTCTGACCACAGGTACATTGTTCTCGGCCTCTCCGCCGCCCCATCGACGCCCCGACGTCGCCCCGCTGATGAGGGATCGCCTCAGCCGCGGTGGGCGCTAAAGCGCCTCGACCAGGACGCCCTGATGGCGGCAGCCCACGTCGTGGCCTGGCCAGCAACACCGGCCGGGCCAGTCGACGGGACAAGGGAGGCCCAATGGTTCCGGGGCGCAATGACGTCCATTTGCGACGTCGCCATGCCCCGGGCCAGGGTTTTCCCGAGGAAGGCGGTGTACTGGTGGTCGCGCGCGATAGCGGATTTGCGCACAGAGTGCGTTCGCGCGCGACGCCAGTACGCCCGCGCCCGTCGACGACGGCGTTCCGACGTGGAGCTGGCTATCCAGCTGTATGGGCGATACAGGGAGAAGGTGGTCGCCCTGCAGCTGGCCATCAGGCAAGCAAAGAGCCAGGCCTGGCGCGACCTTCTCGGCACTATCAACCGAGATCCATGGGGGCGCCCATATAAAATGGCGATGGGACGATTACGTCCCTGGGCGCCCCCTCTGACGGAGAGCCTGGATCCGGGGATGCTCGGACGGGTCGTGGACGCGCTATTCCCCGTCAGCGGGGAGGCGTCCCGGCCCGTCCCTCAGCTAGAGGGACACGAGTGGTCCCCGGATCTGGAGGTCGCGCCGGAGGAAATGGCCGGGGTAGTCAAATGGCTCCGGGGCAAGAATACTGCCCCGGGGCCGGACGGTATCCCCGGCCGGGTCTGGCTGCTTGCCATGGGCGTCCTGGGCGAGAGGCTTAGAGGCCTCTACTCCGGGCTCCTGAGGTCCGGGGTGTTCCCGGACCTTTGGAGGAGAAGTCGGATGGTCCTCTTAAGGAAGGATGGGAGGCCTGCGGATTCTCCCTCCGCGTACCGGCCCATTTGCCTCCTGGACGAGGTGGGCAAGATCTTTGAAAAGATCATTGCTGCCCGCCTCGCCAGGCACCTGTCCCGCGTTGGCCCCGATCTGGCGGACTGCCAGTTCGGCTTCCGGGAGGGGCGATCGACGGTCGATGCAATCGACCGTCTAAAGTCCCTCTCGGACAATGCCGTGGCACGGGGCGGGGTGTGCTTGGCGGTGTCGATAGACATCGTCAATGCGTTTAACACCCTGCCCTGGTCCGCCATTAGGGAGGCCCTTGTTGAACACCAGGTGCCTCCCTATCTGAGGCGGGTAATCGGGGCCTACCTGCGGGGCAGGTGGGTGGAATACCCGGGCCGGTACGGGACGATACGGAGGGAAGTGGACTGCGGGGTCCCACAGGGGTCCGTGTTAGGACCACTCCTGTGGGACCTGGGATATAACGCGGTCCTGAAGGCCTCCCTACCCGACGGTGCCACCCTCATCTGCTATGCAGATGACACATTGGTGGTCGCCGTCGGGGACACCTTCGAGAGGACCATCCGACGAGCGGAAGTTGCGGTGGCAGCCGTCGTCGCGAGGATCCACGGTCTGGGGCTGAAGGTGGCCCCGGAGAAGGCCGAGGCCGTCTGGTTTGGACGGCCTTGGTCTCGGCCACGGGCCAGATCGTGGATCTGGGTTGGAGGAGCCTGCGTCGAGGTGAAGTCCGAGATCAAGTATCTCGGACTGATCCTCGACAGCCACTGGAGGTTCGGAGCACATTTCGGCCGCCTCGTCCCCCGAGTTGAGAGGGCGACGGCCGCGTTAGGCCGCCTGTTGCCCAATATCGGGGGACCGGGCGATATGGTGCGCCGCCTATACCTAGGCGTGGTGCGGTCAATGGTATTATACGGCGCCCCGATTTGGGCGCCGTCCGTGAGGGCAAGCCGGCGCAGCACATTGTTGTTGCGCCGGCTTCAGAGGCAAATGGCCCTTCGCCTCATACGGGGGTACCGCACCACGTCTACCGTGGCGGCGCTTGCTCTGGCGGGAGAAATTCCCTTCGAGCTGCAGGCGGCGATGCGCGCCTATGTCTATAGGCGCATATGCATCGCTGGCCGGGCTCGGGGGGACCCGCCGGAGCAAGAGGCGGTCAAGGGCTTCGAGCTCCAGGCCCGGGGACTAGCGCTCGCCAGGTGGCATGCGGAGCTTTGTTCCCATGCCGCCGAGCGCGTCCCCGGGGCTCTCCTGCCGCACTTCACCACGTGGCGGGAGAGGCGGTTTGGCAGGCTCTCCTACCGTGCGACGCAGGTATTCACCGGGCATGGCTGCTTCGGTGTCTACCTGTGTCGCATCGGTCGGGAAGCGACGACGGTGTGCCACCACTGTGGCGCGGAGGAGGACTCGGCGCAGCATACACTGGAGGTGTGCCCCGCCTTTTCAGTGCTGCGCCGAGTCCTAACTAGGGAAGTTGGTGGCGACCTCGCTCTCTCCAGCTTAGTTGGGGCCATGCTGGAGAGCCCGACAAAATGGGCGGCAGCCATAGCCTTCTGCGAACAGGTAATGTTGCAGAAGGAGGCTGCCGAGCGGGGTCGCCGTGAGCGGGGGGTGCGGCGTGTGCGCACACGCCTAGAGCCCCCCCCGAGTAGCTGATACTAGGCGGGCGGCGGGTGTACCGGACCATGCCGGTTTAATTGCCCGCCGCCCGCCAACCGAGGATGCCCTATTTTAAAGTGGGGGCGACAAAACCGTCGCCCCCGACGGCCGCTGGTGCGGCCGTCGTGAAGAGGCGGTGTGGGGTGCGGTCCCCCGCACCGCCGAATCAAGATGATTCGTGGGGGGGAGGATTAATCTCCCCCCGGGACGCGGCCGGCCACCGCTCCATCCTGGTGGCCGGCCAGGCGAGGGGGAGCTGCGGTCGTGTTCTTGAAGAGTTCCCGTGGCTCCCCCGTTAATCGCCAGCGCCCTAGGCCGCCGTGGGGGTTTTAGCGGGTCGAACCCCGCACTACCCCCCCTCCGCCCTTCGGGCGGAGCGGGGGTGTCTGAACTGCAGATTTCCCCCACGTTAAAAAAAAAAAAAAAAAAAAAAAAAAAAAAAAAAAAAAAGTTAAGCAAGAATATCGTATTTTTAAAAAAATCTAATGATAGGATTTTCCAGAAAATTGAAAAAACCGAAAAATGTCAAGAGTAAAGTGCCATTTTCTGACATTAGATTTCGTTCTAAATGCTTAATCCCTATGTAGAAACGTTAGTTATGCAAGATTATCGTATTTTTAAAAAAATCTAATGATAGGATTTTTCAGAAAATTGAAAAAACCGTAAAATGTCAAGAGTAAAGTGCCCTTATTTTAAACATTATATCGTTCTAAATGCTTAATCCCTATGTAAAAAAGTTATCTAAGCAAGAATATGTTATTGAATAAAATGAGAAAAATTTATTTTAGCCGTAAATCGAAAATAATGGGTCGAGCGAATCGGTCGATTGCGCCGAGACGCGCTATGATGCAACAGACGAGCGATTGGAACGCCCGAATATTTTCAAAGTCCCAACGTACCGGTCAAGAGTAAAGTACCATTTTCCTACATTAGATTTCGTTCTAAATGCTTAATCCCTATGTAAAAACGTTAGTTAAGCAAGAATATCGTATTTTAAAAAAAATCTAATGATAGGATTTTCCAGAAAATTGAAAAAACCGAAAAATGTCAAGAGTAAAGTGCCATTTTCTGACATTAGATTTCGTTCTAAATGCTTAATCCCTATGTAGAAACGTTAGTTAAGCAAGAATATCGTATTTTTAAAAAAATCTAATGATAGGATTTTTCAGAAAATTGAAAAAACCGTAAAATGTCAAGAGTAAAGTGCCATTATTTTAAACAATGTATCGTTCTAAATGCTTAATCCCTATGTAAAAAAGTTATTTAAGCAAGAATATGTTATTGAAAAAAATTAGAAAAATTTATTTTAGCCGTAAATCGAAAATAATGGGTCGAGCGAATCGGTCGATTGCGCCGAGACGCGCCATGATGCAACAGACGAGCGATTGGAACGCCCGAATATTTTCAAAGTCCCAACGTACCGATCAAGAGTAAAGTACCATTTTCCTACATTAGATTTCGTTCTAAATGCTTAATCCCTATGTAAAAACGTTAGTTAAGCAAGAATATCGTATTTTTAAAAAAATCTAATGATAGGATTTTCCAGAAAATTGAAAAAACCGAAAAATGTCAAGAGTAAAGTGCCATTTTCTGACATTAGATTTCGTTCTAAATGCTTAATCCCTATGTAGAAACGTTAGTTATGCAAGATTATCGTATTTTTAAAAAAATCTAATGATAGGATTTTTCAGAAAATTGAAAAAACCGTAAAATGTCAAGAGTAAAGTGCCCTTATTTTAAACATTATATCGTTCTAAATGCTTAATCCCTATGTAAAAAAGTTATTTAAGCAAGAATATGTTATTGAAAAAAATTAGAAAAATTTATTTTAGCCGTAAATCGAAAATAATGGGGACACCGGAGCTGTTCGAAGCGCCGAGACGCGCCGCGTCCCCCCCGTGTCCGCTACCTTGTCGTGGTGGGGGGGCTTCGTGCCCTAATGATCCTCAAGGCTGTGCCGGCGGGGATTTTATTCCCTGGCAGGTTCTACCTAGCCGGAGTGGCTTGAGGTGAGGGGCCAACTAAAGTCGGACACATACCGTAAACCTGTGGTCATGTTTTACAGGAACGGGGGTCTTGCCTTAACCGGCCGGACCGCGAGGATGACAACCTCTCTAAAAAATCCCTAGCCCCAAGCAGTGTTGCGCGGTGAAGAGGGCGTAGCTGGAGTAAGCGCCAGCTATGGTTGGTGGGTGCACCAATCGTTAGCGGACAACCCCGGGGTACCTGGCGACCCCCCGGGCGTATTAGCCTTCCCCGGGTATGGCGGCTCTACCCGGGGTGACCTCCTTTCCGACCACACTCGTGGGATGAATTATGGATTCTTCTTTTTCAAGTACAACCGGGGAGGGGGGAAACGAGCGTGAGGTGGAGGTGCGCGGGCCTATCGTGCGCCTCAAAAGATGTACAGAGCCGGTGTCGCGGAGGCATTCTGCAACACGCGGCGCAAAGAGGCCTGCGGAGGGCCTTGGCGACTGCGACGGGGGGGAGGAGTCGGACTTCTCCGTCTCCTCCCACCACTCGTCGCAGAGCGTCCCGGGCACCTCCACGAGGAAACGGGGCCGGCCACCGACGACCGGGCAATACGTTGGCCTCCAAGAGGCCAAACGGAGACAGGCTGAGGCTGAGAAAAGCCTCATAGCGGACATCTTCGACCCGGTTGCCCCGGGACCGAGGCCCGCGAGTTCGAGCGACCCACTCCCTGATGAGGTGGAGGTCGCTGCGGATTTCCGGGGCCGCCCGACGCGGGACGTTGCGGCCGCGGTAATGGAGTGCCTGGGCGATGTGGCCAGGATATCCAGTGCCGCGACGGGACTGAAGGCCAGCGCGGTGCGGTCCCTCCGGACGGCGGCCCTGAACAGCCGGGTGGGCGTAGCGGAGCTGGCAGTTCGGTCGGCTCCCAGCGCCACCCGGCTCTTAGAGGCCGAAAATGCCTCATTGAGGGAGCAGTTGGCGGAGTTACGGGCGGAGGTCGCCCGACTCCGTCAAGCGGTGGAGGCGGGGCCGGCTGTTGCCGGGATGGCTCCGCCGCTGCCCCCTGATGGGGGCAAGGGGTTGCTGCCGGTTATCGGCGCTCGGGGGCCCCAGTCACCTGGGCGAGGAGGGTCCTCGCCCCCACCCGCGGCTGTGCCAGCCGACTTGCTGGCACAGATCGGCTCCCTTATCGATGCCAAATTGGCATCGTTCAGAAGGGAGCTGGTCCCGCGAGTGCGAGGCCCGCGATCGGCGGCACCCGTGCCGCCAGCCCCACCCCTGCCGATGGACAGGAGGGGGGGAAAGAAAAAGGGTGGCAGTGGGGGAGCGACTGTGGTCGCTAAGGCGACACAAATGCAGCCCGCCCCCACTGTTGCGCCGCCCTCCACCACACCTCCAACTGAGGCGTGGTCAAAGGTAGTTGGCCGGAAGGCCAAAAGGGCGGCTGCCGCAGATAAACCTGCGGCAGCTGCCAAGGCTGCTTTGACCCAGAGGGCGGCGAGGCGGGTGGCACCGGCTGCTCCCAAAAGGGCTCCCCTGCCGCCACGTCCGCCCCGCACGGCTGCCGTTACTCTAACGGTACCGGCCGGCGGGGCGATGAGTTACGCCGAGGCGATGGCCACTGCCAGGTCCAAAATAGACCTGGCAGAACTTGGCATCGCCTCGCTGAAGCCCAGGAGAGCGGTGACGGGGGCAATAATTTTGGAGGTCCCCGGAGCCGATGGAGCAGCCAAGGCCACTGCCCTGGCCTCTAAGATGGCTGACGCGCTGGCAGGGACCGGCGTGAAGGTCGCGCGCCCAATCAAAAAGGCCGACCTTAGGGTGCGCGGCCTGGTCGACTCGACCACGCCGGTGGAGGTCGCCGCAGCTGTCGCCCGTGTGGGAGGGTGCGACCGGGGGGATGTGAAGACCGGCGAAATCCGGTCTTCCCCCTCTGGTTTGGGCACCCTCTGGGTCCAGTGCCCTGCCGCGGCCGCACGTAAAGTCGCGGTCGCCGGCAAACTGACGGTGGGCTGGACCCAGGCGACGGTGGAGGCCCTCAGCGCCCGGCCCTTGCAGTGCTACCGCTGCTTTGGCTTAGGCCACACGAGGCAGCGGTGCACTGCGGCCGAGGATCGGTCCGGCTGCTGTTTCGGGTGCGGCAGTCAGGACCATAAGGTGGCTGGCTGCACAGAAAAGCCAAAGTGCCCGCTTTGCGCGGGTGCTGGCAAGCCGGCCGGCCACCGCCTCGGCAGCCGGGCGTGCCCTGCCAGCGCGAGACGCGGCAGAGGAAGCAGGGGGAGGAGAACCACGACGGCCAAGGCGGCAGCCGCCGTGGCAGCTCCTAAAACAAAGGATCCGGCACCCAAGGATGCCACCGTCGCGCCCGCGGGGGCGGTTGGGGCTGATAAAACCCCAGACGCCACCGCTCCCGCGGCAGCGATGGAGATTGAGGCGCCGGAGTAATGGGGCCTACTGGCCCTATTATTCAGGCCAACCTGAACCGCTCGGTCAGGGCACAAGACCTTTTTGTGCAATTCCTGGCCGAGCGGGGTGCCGGGTTGGCCGTAGCGGCGGAGCCGTACCGGGTCCCCGACCATCCACATTGGATGGGGGACTTGGACGGCTCCGTCGTTATAATATGGGCAGGCCGGCCGGGGTCCCCGGCGTGCTCCGTTATCGAGCGCGGCCGGGGATACCTGGCCGTTGACTGGGGCGGCACCGTGGTTGTGGCGATCTACGCACCTCCGAGGTGGTCCCTCGTGGAGTATGAACAGTATCTGGACGTGGTGGGGAGATGCGTCTCTCGCTGCCAGCCGCGTCCGGTGCTGGTCCTGGGGGACTTCAACGCCAAGTCTTCAGCTTGGGGTTCCCCCAGGACGGACCCGAGGGGCCGGGAGGTGCTTGATTGGGCGGCGGGACTCGGACTCTGTCTTCTAAACACGGGCTCGGTCCATACGTGCGTGCGGTATAACGGGGGGTCCATCGTTGACCTGTCATGGGCAACGCCCCCGGCCGTGCGCCGTATTACGGGGTGGAGGGTGGCGGAGGAGGTCGAGACGCTGTCCGACCACAGATACATTGTTCTCGGCCTCTCCGCCGCCCCATCGACGCCCCGACGTCGCCCCGCTGATGAGGGATCGCCTCAGCCACGGTGGGCGCTGAAGCGCCTCGACCAGGACGCTCTGATGGCGGCAGCCCACGTCGTGGCCTGGCCGGCAACACCGGCCGGGCCAGTCGACGGGACAAGGGAGGCCCATTGGTTCCGGGGCGCAATGACGTCGATTTGCGACGTCGCCATGCCCCGGGCCAGGGTCTTCCCGAGGAAGGCGGTGTACTGGTGGTCGCGCGCGATAGCGGATTTACGCACAGAGTGCATCCGCGCGCGACGCCAGTACGCCCGCGCCCGTCGACGACGACGTTCCGACGTGGAGCTGGCTATCCGGCTGTATGGGCGATACAGGGAGAAGGTGGTCGCCCTGCAGCTGGCCATCAGGCAGGCGAAGAGCCAGGCCTGGCGCGACTTTCTCGGGTCTCTGAACCGAGATCCGTGGGGGCGCCCATACAAAATGGCGATGGGACGTTTACGTCCCTGGGCGCCCCCTCTGACGGAAAGCCTGGATCCGGGGATGCTCGGACGGGTCGTGGACGCGCTATTCCCCGTCAGCGGGGAGGCGTCCCGGCCCGTCCCTCAGCTAGAGGGACATGAGTGGTCCCCGGATCTGGAGGTCGCGCCGGAGGAAATGGCCGGGGTAGTCAAATGGCTTCGGGGCAAGAATACTGCCCCGGGGCCGGACGGTATCCCCGGCCGGGTCTGGTTGCTTGCCATGAGCGTCCTGGGCGGGAGGCTCAGAAGCCTCTTCTCCGGGCTCCTGAGGTCCGGGGTGTTCCCGGACCTCTGGAGGAGAAGTCGGATGGTCCTCTTAAAGAAGGATGGGAGGCCTGCGGATTCTCCCTCCGCGTACCGGCCCATTTGCCTCCTGGACGAGGTGGGCAAGATCTTTGAAAAGATCATTGCTGCCCGCCTCGCCAGGCACCTGTCCCGCGTTGGCCCCGATCTGGCGGACTGCCAGTTCGGCTTCCGGGAGGGGCGATCGACGGTCGACGCAATCGACCGTCTAAAGTCCCTCTCGGACAATGCCGTGGCACGGGGCGGGGTGTGTTTGGCGGTGTCGATCGACATCGTCAATGCATTTAACACCCTGCCCTGGTCCGCCATTAGGGAGGCCCTGGTTGAACACCAGGTGCCTCCCTATCTGAGGCGGGTGATCGGGGCCTACCTGCGGGACAGGTGGGTGGAATACCCGGGCCGGTACGGGACGATACGGAGGGAAGTGGACTGCGGGGTCCCACAGGGGTCCGTGTTAGGACCACTCCTGTGGGACCTGGGATATAACGCAGTCCTGAGGGCCTCCCTGCCCGACGGTGCCACTGTCGTCTGCTATGCGGACGACACGTTAGTGGTCACCGTCGGGGACACCTTCGAGAGGACCATCCGACGAGCGGAGGTTGCGGTGGCAGCCGTCGTCGCGAAGATCCACGATCTGGGGCTGAAGATGGCCCCGGAGAAGGCCGAGGCCGTCTGGTTTGGACGGCCTCGGTCGCGGCCACCGGCCGGATCGTGGATCTGGGTTGGAGGAGCCTGCGTCGAGGTGAAGTCCGAGATCAAGTATCTCGGACTGATCCTCGACAGCCACTGGAGATTCGGGGCGCATTTCGGCCGCCTCGTCCCCCGAGTTGAGAGGGCGGCGGCCTCGCTCGGCCGCCTGTTGCCCAATCTCGGGGGACCGGATAACATGGTGCGTCGCCTATACCTGGGCGTGGTGCGGTCCATGGCCTTGTACGGCGCCCCGATCTGGGGGCCGTCCGCGAGGGCAAGCCGGCGCATCACTTTGTTGTTGCGCCGGCTTCAGAGGCAAATGGCCCTTCGCCTCATACGGGGTTACCGCACCGCGTCTACCGTGGCGGCGCTTGCTCTGGCGGGAGAAATTCCCTTCGAGCTGCAGGCGGCGATGCGCGCCTATGTCTATAGGCGCATATGCATCGCTGGCCGGGCTCGGGGGGACCCGCCGGAGCGGGAGGCGGTCGACGGCTTCGAACTCCAGGCCCGGGGACTAGCGCTCGCCAGATGGCATGCGGAGCTTTGTTCCCATGCCGGCGAGCGCGTCCCTGGGGCTCTCCTGCCACACTTCACCTCGTGGCGGGAGAGGCGGTTTGGCAGGCTCACCTACCGTGCGACGCAGGTGTTCACCGGGCATGGCTGCTTCGGTGTGTACCTGTGTCGCATCGGTCGGGAAGCGACGACGGTGTGCCACCACTGTGGCGCGGAGGAGGACTCGGCGCAGCATACACTGGAGGTATGCCCCGCCTTTTCAGTGCTGCGCCGAGTCCTAAGACGGGAAGTTGGTCGCGACCTCGCTCTCTCCAGCTTAGTTGGGGCCATGCTGGAGAGCCCAAGAAAATGGGCGGCAGCCATCGCCTTCTGCGAAGAGGTGATGCTGCAGAAGGAGGCTGCCGAGCGGGGTCGCCGTGAGCGGGGGGTGCGGCGTGTGCGCCCACGCCTAGAGCCCCCCTCCCCGAGCAGATGAGAATAGGCGGGCGGCGGGTGTACCAGATTACTGGTTTAATTGCCCGCCGCCCGCCAACCCCCCCCCCCCCAACTGAAGCTGTCCTCCCCAAAGTGGGAGTGACGAGGCGGTGTGGGGTGCGGTCCCCCGCACCGCCGAAGCAAGATGATTCATGGGGGGAGTATAAATCTCCCCCCCGGGACGCGGCCGGCCATCGCCATTCCATCCTGGTGGCCGGCCAGGCGAGGGGGAGCCGCGGTTGTGTTCTGTAAGAGTTCCCGTGGCTCCCCCGCTACTCGCCAGCGCCCTAGGCCGCCGTGGGGGTTTTAGCGGGTCAAAACCCGCACTACCCCCGCCCCGCCCCTCGGGCGGGACGGGGGTGTCTGACCAGCAGATTTCCCCCACGTTAAACAAAAAAAAAAAAAAAAAAAAGACGCGCCGCGTACGGCCGAATATTTTCCAAGTCCCAACGTACCGATCAAGAGTAAAGTACCATTTTCCTACATTAGATTTCGTTCTAAATGCTTAATCCCTATGTAAAAACGTTAGTTAAGCAAGAATATCGTATTTTTAAAAAAATCTAATGATAGGATTTTCCAGAAAATTGAAAAAACCGAAAAATGTCAAGAGTAAAGTGCCATTTTCTGACATTAGATTTCGTTCTAAATGCTTAATCCCTATGTAGAAACGTTAGTTAAGCAAGAATATCGTATTTTTAAAAAAATCTAATGATAGGATTTTTCAGAAAATTGAAAAAACCGTAAAATGTCAAGAGTAAAGTGCCATTATTTTAAACAATGTATCGTTCTAAATGCTTAATCCCTATGTAAAAAAGTTATTTAAGCAAGAATATGTTATTGAAAAAAATTAGAAAAATTTATTTTAGCCGTAAATCGAAAATAATGGGGACACCGGAGCTGTTCGAAGCGCCGAGACGCGCCGCGTACGGCCGAATATTTTCTAAGTCCCAACGTACCGATCAAGAGTAAAGTACCATTTTCCTACATTAGATTTCGTTCTAAATGCTTAATCCCTATGTAAAAACGTTAGTTAAGCAAGAATATCGTATTTTTAAAAAAATCTAATGATAGGATTTTCCAGAAAATTGAAAAAACCGAAAAATGTCAAGAGTAAAGTGCCATTTTCTGACATTAGATTTCGTTCTAAATGCTTAATCCCTATGTAGAAACGTTAGTTAAGCAAGAATATCGTATTTTTAAAAAAATCTAATGGTAGGATTTTTCAGAAAATTGAAAAAACCGTAAAATGTCAAGAGTAAAGTGCCCTTATTTTAAACATTATATCGTTCTAAATGCTTAATCCCTATGTAAAAAAGTTATCTAAGCAAGAATATGTTATTGAATAAAATGAGAAAAATTTATTTTAGCCGTAAATCGAAAATAATGGGTCGAGCGAATCGGTCGATTGCGCCGAGACGCGCTATGATGCAACAGACGAGCGATTGGAACGCCCGAATATTTTCAAAGTCCCAACGTACCGATCAAGAGTAAAGTACCATTTTCCTACATTAGATTTCGTTCTAAATGCTTAATCCCTATGTAAAAACGTTAGTTAAGCAAGAATATCGTATTTTTAAAAAAATCTAATGATAGGATTTTCCAGAAAATTGAAAAAACCGAAAAATGTCAAGAGTAAAGTGCCATTTTCTGACATTAGATTTCGTTCTAAATGCTTAATCCCTATGTAGAAACGTTAGTTAAGCAAGAATATCGTATTTTTAAAAAAATCTAATGGTAGGATTTTTCAGAAAATTGAAAAAACCGTAAAATGTCAAGAGTAAAGTGCCCTTATTTTAAACATTATATCGTTCTAAATGCTTAATCCCTATGTAAAAAAGTTATCTAAGCAAGAATATGTTATTGAATAAAATGAGAAAAATTTATTTTAGCCGTAAATCGAAAATAATGGGTCGAGCGAATCGGTCGATTGCGCCGAGACGCGCTATGATGCAACAGACGAGCGATTGGAACGCCCGAATATTTTCAAAGTCCCAACGTACCGATCAAGAGTAAAGTACCATTTTCCTACATTAGATTTCGTTCTAAATGCTTAATCCCTATGTAAAAACGTTAGTTAAGCAAGAATATCGTATTTTTAAAAAAATCTAATGATAGGATTTTCCAGAAAATTGAAAAAACCGAAAAATGTCAAGAGTAAAGTGCCATTTTCTGACATTAGATTTCGTTCTAAATGCTTAATCCCTATGTAGAAACGTTAGTTATGCAAGATTATCGTATTTTTAAAAAAATCTAATGATAGGATTTTTCAGAAAATTGAAAAAACCGTAAAATGTCAAGAGTAAAGTGCCCTTATTTTAAACATTATATCGTTCTAAATGCTTAATCCCTATGTAAAAAAGTTATCTAAGCAAGAATATGTTATTGAATAAAATGAGAAAAATTTATTTTAGCCGTAAATCGAAAATAATGGGTCGAGCGAATCGGTCGATTGCGCCGAGACGCGCTATGATGCAACAGACGAGCGATTGGAACGCCCGAATATTTTCAAAGTCCCAACGTACCGGTCAAGAGTAAAGTACCATTTTCCTACATTAGATTTCGTTCTAAATGCTTAATCCCTATGTAAAAACGTTAGTTAAGCAAGAATATCGTATTTTAAAAAAAATCTAATGATAGGATTTTCCAGAAAATTGAAAAAACCGAAAAATGTCAAGAGTAAAGTGCCATTTTCTGACATTAGATTTCGTTCTAAATGCTTAATCCCTATGTAGAAACGTTAGTTAAGCAAGAATATCGTATTTTTAAAAAAATCTAATGATAGGATTTTTCAGAAAATTGAAAAAACCGTAAAATGTCAAGAGTAAAGTGCCATTATTTTAAACAATGTATCGTTCTAAATGCTTAATCCCTATGTAAAAAAGTTATTTAAGCAAGAATATGTTATTGAAAAAAATTAGAAAAATTTATTTTAGCCGTAAATCGAAAATAATGGGTCGAGCGAATCGGTCGATTGCGCCGAGACGCGCCATGATGCAACAGACGAGCGATTGGAACGCCCGAATATTTTCAAAGTCCCAACGTACCGATCAAGAGTAAAGTACCATTTTCCTACATTAGATTTCGTTCTAAATGCTTAATCCCTATGTAAAAACGTTAGTTAAGCAAGAATATCGTATTTTTAAAAAAATCTAATGATAGGATTTTCCAGAAAATTGAAAAAACCGAAAAATGTCAAGAGTAAAGTGCCATTTTCTGACATTAGATTTCGTTCTAAATGCTTAATCCCTATGTAGAAACGTTAGTTATGCAAGATTATCGTATTTTTAAAAAAATCTAATGATAGGATTTTTCAGAAAATTGAAAAAACCGTAAAATGTCAAGAGTAAAGTGCCCTTATTTTAAACATTATATCGTTCTAAATGCTTAATCCCTATGTAAAAAAGTTATCTAAGCAAGAATATGTTATTGAATAAAATGAGAAAAATTTATTTTAGCCGTAAATCGAAAATAATGGGTCGAGCGAATCGGTCGATTGCGCCGAGACGCGCTATGATGCAACAGACGAGCGATTGGAACGCCCGAATATTTTCAAAGTCCCAACGTACCGGTCAAGAGTAAAGTACCATTTTCCTACATTAGATTTCGTTCTAAATGCTTAATCCCTATGTAAAAACGTTAGTTAAGCAAGAATATCGTATTTTAAAAAAAATCTAATGATAGGATTTTCCAGAAAATTGAAAAAACCGAAAAATGTCAAGAGTAAAGTGCCATTTTCTGACATTAGATTTCGTTCTAAATGCTTAATCCCTATGTAGAAACGTTAGTTAAGCAAGATTATCGTATTTTTAAAAAAATCTAATGATAGGATTTTTCAGAAAATTGAAAAAACCGTAAAATGTCAAGAGTAAAGTGCCCTTATTTTAAACATTATATCGTTCTAAATGCTTAATCCCTATGTAAAAAAGTTATCTAAGCAAGAATATGTTATTGAATAAAATGAGAAAAATTTATTTTAGCCGTAAATCGAAAATAATGGGTCGAGCGAATCGGTCGATTGCGCCGAGACGCGCTATGATGCAACAGACGAGCGATTGGAACGCCCGAATATTTTCAAAGTCCCAACGTACCGGTCAAGAGTAAAGTACCATTTTCCTACATTAGATTTCGTTCTAAATGCTTAATCCCTATGTAAAAACGTTAGTTAAGCAAGAATATCGTATTTTTAAAAAAATCTAATGATAGGATTTTCCAGAAAATTGAAAAAACCGAAAAATGTCAAGAGTAAAGTGCCATTTTCTGACATTAGATTTCGTTCTAAATGCTTAATCCCTATGTAGAAACGTTAGTTAAGCAAGAATATCGTATTTTTAAAAAAATCTAATGGTAGGATTTTTCAGAAAATTGAAAAAACCGTAAAATGTCAAGAGTAAAGTGCCCTTATTTTAAACATTATATCGTTCTAAATGCTTAATCCCTATGTAAAAAAGTTATCTAAGCAAGAATATGTTATTGAATAAAATGAGAAAAATTTATTTTAGCCGTAAATCGAAAATAATGGGTCGAGCGAATCGGTCGATTGCGCCGAGACGCGCTATGATGCAACAGACGAGCGATTGGAACGCCCGAATATTTTCAAAGTCCCAACGTACCGGTCAAGAGTAAAGTACCATTTTCCTACATTAGATTTCGTTCTAAATGCTTAATCCCTATGTAAAAACGTTAGTTAAGCAAGAATATCGTATTTTAAAAAAAATCTAATGATAGGATTTTCCAGAAAATTGAAAAAACCGAAAAATGTCAAGAGTAAAGTGCCATTTTCTGACATTAGATTTCGTTCTAAATGCTTAATCCCTATGTAGAAACGTTAGTTAAGCAAGAATATCGTATTTTTAAAAAAATCTAATGGTAGGATTTTTCAGAAAATTGAAAAAACCGTAAAATGTCAAGAGTAAAGTGCCCTTATTTTAAACATTATATCGTTCTAAATGCTTAATCCCTATGTAAAAAAGTTATCTAAGCAAGAATATGTTATTGAATAAAATGAGAAAAATTTATTTTAGCCGTAAATCGAAAATAATGGGTCGAGCGAATCGGTCGATTGCGCCGAGACGCGCTATGATGCAACAGACGAGCGATTGGAACGCCCGAATATTTTCAAAGTCCCAACGTACCGGTCAAGAGTAAAGTACCATTTTCCTACATTAGATTTCGTTCTAAATGCTTAATCCCTATGTAAAAACGTTAGTTAAGCAAGAATATCGTATTTTAAAAAAAATCTAATGATAGGATTTTCCAGAAAATTGAAAAAACCGAAAAATGTCAAGAGTAAAGTGCCATTTTCTGACATTAGATTTCGTTCTAAATGCTTAATCCCTATGTAGAAACGTTAGTTAAGCAAGAATATCGTATTTTTAAAAAAATCTAATGGTAGGATTTTTCAGAAAATTGAAAAAACCGTAAAATGTCAAGAGTAAAGTGCCCTTATTTTAAACATTATATCGTTCTAAATGCTTAATCCCTATGTAAAAAAGTTATCTAAGCAAGAATATGTTATTGAATAAAATGAGAAAAATTTATTTTAGCCGTAAATCGAAAATAATGGGTCGAGCGAATCGGTCGATTGCGCCGAGACGCGCTATGATGCAACAGACGAGCGATTGGAACGCCCGAATATTTTCAAAGTCCCAACGTACCGGTCAAGAGTAAAGTACCATTTTCCTACATTAGATTTCGTTCTAAATGCTTAATCCCTATGTAAAAACGTTAGTTAAGCAAGAATATCGTATTTTAAAAAAAATCTAATGATAGGATTTTCCAGAAAATTGAAAAAACCGAAAAATGTCAAGAGTAAAGTGCCATTTTCTGACATTAGATTTCGTTCTAAATGCTTAATCCCTATGTAGAAACGTTAGTTAAGCAAGAATATCGTATTTTTAAAAAAATCTAATGGTAGGATTTTTCAGAAAATTGAAAAAACCGTAAAATGTCAAGAGTAAAGTGCCCTTATTTTAAACATTATATCGTTCTAAATGCTTAATCCCTATGTAAAAAAGTTATCTAAGCAAGAATATGTTATTGAATAAAATGAGAAAAATTTATTTTAGCCGTAAATCGAAAATAATGGGTCGAGCGAATCGGTCGATTGCGCCGAGACGCGCTATGAATACCGTAAACCTGTGGTCATGTTTTACAGGAACGGGGGTCTTGCCTTAACCGGCCGGACCGCGAGGATGACAACCTCTCTAAAAAATCCCTAGCCCCAAGCAGTGTTGCGCGGTGAAGAGGGCGTAGCTGGAGTAAGCGACAGCTATGGTTGGTGGGTGCACCAATCGTTAGCGGACAACCCCGGGGTACCTGGCGACCCCCCGGGCGTATTAGCCTTCCCCGGGTATGGCGGCTCTACCCGGGGTGACCTCCTTTCCGACCACACTCGTGGGATCAGATATGGATTCTTTTTCAAATACAACCGGGGAGGGGGGAAACGAGCGTGAGGTGGAGGTGCGCGGGCCTATCGTGCGCCTCAAAAGATGTACAGAGCCGGTGTCGCGGAGGCATTCTGCAACACGCGGCGCAAAGAGGCCTGCGGAGGGCCTTGGCGACTGCGACGGGGGGGAGGAGTCGGACTTCTCCGTCTCCTCCCACCACTCGTCGCAGAGCGTCCCGGGCACCTCCACGAGGAAACGGGGCCGGCCACCGACGACCGGGCAATACGTTGGCCTCCAAGAGGCCAAACGCAAACAGGCTGAGGCTGAAAGAAGCCTCATAGCGGGCATTTTCGACCCGGTTGCCCCGGGACCGAGGCCCGCGAGTTCGAGCGACCCGCTTCCGGACGAGGTCGAGGTCGCTGCGGATTTCCGGGGCCGCCCGACGCGGGACGTTGCGGCCGCGGTAATGGAGTGCCTGGGCGATGTGGCCAGGATATCCAATGCCGCGACGGGGCTGAAGGCCAGTGCGGTGCGGTCCCTCCGGACGGCGGCCCTGAGCAGCCGGGTGGGCGTTGCGGAGCTGGCAGTTCGGTCGGCTCCCAGCGCCACCCGGCTGTTGGAGGCCGAGAACGCTCAATTGCGAGAGCAATTGGCGGAGTTGCGGGCGGAGGTCGCCCGACTCCGTCAAGCGGTGGAGGCGGGGCCGGCTGTTGCCGGGATGGCTCCGCCGCTGCCCCCTGATGGGGGCAAGGGGTTGCTGCCGGTTATCAGCGCTCGGGGGCCCCAGTCCCCTGGGCGAGGAGGGTCCTCGCCCCCACCCGCGGCTGTGCCAGCCGACTTGCTGGCACAGATCGGCTCCCTTATCGACGCCAAATTGGCATCGTTCAGAAGGGAGCTGGTCCCGCGGGTGCGAGGCCCGCGATCGGCGGCACCCGTGCCGCCCGCCCCACCCCTGCCGATGGACAGGAGGGGGGGAAAGAAAAAGGGTGGCAGTGGGAGAGAGACTGTGGTCGCTAAGGCGACACAAATGCAGCCCGCCCCCACTGTTGCGCCGCCCTCCACCACACCTCCAACTGAGGTGTGGTCAAAGGTAGTTGGCCGGAAGGCCAAAAGGGCGGCTGCCGCAGATAAACCTGCGGCAGCTGCCAAGGCTGCTTTGACCGAGAGGGCGGCGAAGCGGGTGGCACCGGCTGCTCCCAAAAGGGCTCCCCTGCCGCCACGTCCGCCCCGCACGGCTGCCGTTACTCTAACGGTACCGGCCGGCGGGGCGATGAGTTACGCCGAGGCGATGGCCACTGCCAGGTCCAAAATAGACCTGGCAGAACTTGGCATCGCCTCGCTGAAGCCCAGGAGAGCGGTGACGGGGGCAATAATTTTAGAGGTCCCCGGAGCTGATGGAGCAGCCAAGGCCACTGCCCTGGCCTCTAAGATGGCTGACGCGCTGGCAGGGACCGGCGTGAAGGTCGCGCGCCCAATCAAAAAGGCCGACCTTAGGGTGCGCGGCCTGGTCGACTCGACCACGCCGGTGGAGGTCGCCGCAGCTGTCGCCCGTGTGGGAGGGTGCGATCGGGGGGATGTGAAGACCGGCGAAATCCGGTCTTCCCCCTCTGGTTTGGGCACCCTCTGGGTCCAGTGCCCTGCTGCGGCCGCGCGCAAAGTTGCGGTCGCTGGCAAATTGACAGTGGGCTGGACCCAGGCGACGGTGGAGGCCCTCAGCGCACGCCCCTTGCAGTGCTACCGCTGCTTTGGCTTAGGCCACACGAGGCAGCGGTGCACTGCGGCCGAGGATCGGTCCGGCTGCTGTTTTGGGTGCGGCAGTCAGGACCACAGGGTGGCTGGCTGCACTGAACAGCCAAAGTGCCCGCTTTGCGCGGGTGCTGGCAAGCCGGCCAGCCACCGCCTCGGCAGCCGGGCGTGCCCTGCCAGCGCGAGACGCGGCAGAGGGAGCAGGGGGAGGAGAACCACGACGGCCAAGGCGGCAGCCGCCGTGGCAGCTACTAATACAAAAGATCCGGCACCCAAGGATGCCACCGTCACGCCCGCGGGGGCGGTTGGGGCTGATAAAACCCCAGACGCCACCGCTCCCGCGGCGGCGATGGAGATTGAGGCGCCGGAGTAATGGGGCCTACTGGCCCTATTATTCAGGCCAACCTGAACCGCTCGGTCAGGGCACAAGACCTTTTTGTGCAATTCCTGGCCGAGCGGGGTGCCGGGTTGGCCGTAGCGGCGGAGCCGTACCGGGTCCCCGACCATCCACATTGGATGGGGGACTTGGACGGCTCCGCCGTTATAATATGGGCAGGTCGGCCGGGGTCCCCGGCGTGCTCCGTTATCGAGCGCGGCCGGGGATACCTGGCCGTTGACTGGGGCGGCACCGTGGTTGTGGCGATCTACGCACCTCCGAGGTGGTCCCTCGTGGAGTATGAACAGTATCTGGACGTGGTGGGGAGATGCGTCTCTCGCTGCCAGCCGCGTCCGGTGCTGGTCCTGGGGGACTTCAACGCCAAGTCTTCAGCTTGGGGTTCCCCCAGGACGGACCCGAGGGGCCGGGAGGTGCTTGATTGGGCGGCGGGACTCGGACTCTGTCTTCTAAACACGGGCTCGGTCCATACGTGCGTGCGGTATAACGGGGGGTCCGTCGTTGACCTGTCATGGGCAACGCCCCCGGCCGTGCGCCGTATTACGGGGTGGAGGGTGGCGGAGGAGGTCGAGACGCTGTCCGACCACAGATACATTGTTCTCGGCCTCTCCGCCGCCCCATCGACGCCCCGACGTCGCCCCGCTGATGAGGGGTCGCCTCAGCCACGGTGGGCGCTGAAGCGCCTCGACCAGGACGCTCTGATGGCGGCAGCCCACGTCGTGGCCTGGCCGGCAACACCGGCAGGGCCAGTCGACGGGACAAGGGAGGCCCATTGGTTCCGGGGCGCAATGACGTCGATTTGCGACGTCGCCATGCCCCGGGCCAGGGTCTTCCCGAGGAAGGCGGTGTACTGGTGGTCGCGCGCGATAGCGGATTTACGCACAGAGTGCGTCCGCGCGCGACGCCAGTACGCCCGCGCCCGTCGACGACGACGTTCCGACGTGGAGCTGGCTATCCAGCTGTATGGGCGATACAGGGAGAAGGTGGTCGCCCTGCAGCTGGCCATCAGGCAGGCGAAGAGCCAGGCCTGGCGCGACTTTCTCGGGTCTCTGAACCGAGATCCGTGGGGGCGCCCATACAAAATGGCGATGGGACGTTTACGTCCCTGGGCGCCCCCTCTGACGGAAAGCCTGGATCCGGGGATGCTCGGACGGGTCGTGGACGCGCTATTCCCCGTCAGCGGGGAGGCGTCCCGGCCCGTCCCTCAGCTAGAGGGACATGAGTGGTCCCCGGATCTGGAGGTCGCGCCGGAGGAAATGGCCGGGGTAGTCAAATGGCTTCGGGGCAAGAATACTGCCCCGGGGCCGGACGGTATCCCCGGCCGGGTCTGGTTGCTTGCCATGAGCGTCCTGGGCGGGAGGCTCAGAAGCCTCTTCTCCGGGCTCCTGAGGTCCGGGGTGTTCCCGGACCTCTGGAGGAGAAGTCGGATGGTCCTCTTAAAGAAGGATGGGAGGCCTGCGGATTCTCCCTCCGCGTACCGGCCCATTTGCCTCCTGGACGAGGTGGGCAAGATCTTTGAAAAGATCATTGCTGCCCGCCTCGCCAGGCACCTGTCCCGCGTTGGCCCCGATCTGGCGGACTGCCAGTTCGGCTTTCGGGAGGGGCGATCGACGGTCGACGCAATCGACCGTCTAAAGTCCCTCTCGGACAATGCCGTGGCACGGGGCGGGGTGTGTTTGGCGGTGTCGATCGACATCGTCAATGCATTTAACACCCTGCCCTGGTCCGCCATTAGGGAGGCCCTGGTTGAACACCAGGTGCCTCCCTATCTGAGGCGGGTGATCGGGGCCTACCTGCGGGACAGGTGGGTGGAATACCCGGGCCGCTACGGGACGATACGGAGGGAAGTGGACTGCGGGGTCCCACAGGGGTCCGTGTTAGGACCACTCCTGTGGGACCTGGGATATAACGCAGTCCTGAGGGCCTCCCTGCCCGACGGTGCCACTGTCGTCTGCTATGCGGACGACACGTTAGTGGTCACCGTCGGGGACACCTTCGAGAGGACCATCCGACGAGCGGAGGTTGCGGTGGCAGCCGTCGTCGCGAAGATCCACGATCTGGGGCTGAAGATGGCCCCGGAGAAGGCCGAGGCCGTCTGGTTTGGACGGCCTCGGTCGCGGCCACCGGCCGGATCGTGGATCTGGGTTGGAGGAGCCTGCGTCGAGGTGAAGTCCGAGATCAAGTATCTCGGACTGATCCTCGACAGCCACTGGAGATTCGGGGCGCATTTCGGCCGCCTCGTCCCCCGAGTTGAGAGGGCGGCGGCCTCGCTCGGCCGCCTGTTGCCCAATCTCGGGGGACCGGATAACATGGTGCGTCGCCTATACCTGGGCGTGGTGCGGTCCATGGCCTTGTACGGCGCCCCGATCTGGGGGACGTCCGCGAGGGCAAGCCGGCGCATCACTTTGTTGTTGCGCCGGCTTCAGAGGCAAATGGCCCTTCGCCTCATACGGGGTTACCGCACCGCGTCTACCGTGGCGGCGCTTGCTCTGGCGGGAGAAATTCCCTTCGAGCTGCAGGCGGCGATGCGCGCCTATGTCTATAGGCGCATA
The DNA here is from genome assembly GCF_051020955.1 of Megalopta genalis. Lineage (NCBI taxonomy): Eukaryota > Metazoa > Arthropoda > Insecta > Hymenoptera > Halictidae > Megalopta > Megalopta genalis. The sequence goes on along the minus strand of NC_135021.1, from coordinate 3,909,245 downwards.
TGCATCGCTGGCCGGGCTCGGGGGGACCCGCCGGAGCAGGAGGCGGTCGACGGCTTCGAACTCCAGGCCCGGGGACTAGCGCTCGCCAGATGGCGTGCGGAGCTTTGTTCCCATGCCGGCGAGCGCGTCCCTGGGGCTCTCCTGCCACACTTCACCTCGTGGCGGGAGAGGCGGTTTGGCAGGCTCACCTACCGTGCGACGCAGGTGTTCACCGGGCATGGCTGCTTCGGTGTGTACCTGTGTCGCATCGGTCGGGAAGCGACGACGGTGTGCCACCACTGTGGCGCGGAGGAGGACTCGGCGCAGCATACACTGGAGGTATGCCCCGCCTTTTCAGTGCTGCGCCGAGTCCTAAGACGGGAAGTTGGTCGCGACCTCGCTCTCTCCAGCTTAGTTGGGGCCATGCTGGAGAGCCCAAGAAAATGGGCGGCAGCCATCGCCTTCTGCGAAGAGGTGATGCTGCAGAAGGAGGCTGCCGAGCGGGGTCGCCGTGAGCGGGGGGTGCGGCGTGTGCGCCCACGCCTAGAGCCCCCCTCCCCGAGCAGATGAGAATAGGCGGGCGGCGGGTGTACCAGATTAATGGTTTAATTGCCCGCCGCCCGCCAACCCCCCCCCCCCAACTGAAGCTGTCCTCCCCATAGTGGGAGTGACGAGGCGGTGTGGGGTGCGGTCCCCCGCACCGCCGAAGCAAGATGATTCATGGGGGGAGTATAAACCCCCCCCGGGACGCGGCCGGCCATCGCCATTCCATCCTGGTGGCCGGCCAGGCGAGGGGGAGCCGCGGTTGTGTTCTGTAAGAGTTCCCGTGGCTCCCCCGCTACTCGCCAGCGCCCTAGGCCGCCGTGGGGGTTTTAGCGGGTCAAAACCCGCACTACCCCCGCCCCGCCCCTCGGGCGGGACGGGGGTGTCTGACCAGCAGATTTCCCCCACGTTAAACAAAAAAAAAAAAAAAAAAAAAAAAAAGACGCGCTATGATGCAACAGACGAGCGATTGGAACGCCCGAATATTTTCAAAGTCCCAACGTACCGGTCAAGAGTAAAGTACCATTTTCCTACATTAGATTTCGTTCTAAATGCTTAATCCCTATGTAAAAACGTTAGTTAAGCAAGAATATCGTATTTTTAAAAAAATCTAATGATAGGATTTTCCAGAAAATTGAAAAAACCGAAAAATGTCAAGAGTAAAGTGCCATTTTCTGACATTAGATTTCGTTCTAAATGCTTAATCCCTATGTAGAAACGTTAGTTAAGCAAGAATATCGTATTTTTAAAAAAATCTAATGGTAGGATTTTTCAGAAAATTGAAAAAACCGTAAAATGTCAAGAGTAAAGTGCCCTTATTTTAAACATTATATCGTTCTAAATGCTTAATCCCTATGTAAAAAAGTTATCTAAGCAAGAATATGTTATTGAATAAAATGAGAAAAATTTATTTTAGCCGTAAATCGAAAATAATGGGTCGAGCGAATCGGTCGATTGCGCCGAGACGCGCTATGATGCAACAGACGAGCGATTGGAACGCCCGAATATTTTCAAAGTCCCAACGTACCGGTCAAGAGTAAAGTACCATTTTCCTACATTAGATTTCGTTCTAAATGCTTAATCCCTATGTAAAAACGTTAGTTAAGCAAGAATATCGTATTTTTAAAAAAATCTAATGATAGGATTTTCCAGAAAATTGAAAAAACCGAAAAATGTCAAGAGTAAAGTGCCATTTTCTGACATTAGATTTCGTTCTAAATGCTTAATCCCTATGTAGAAACGTTAGTTAAGCAAGAATATCGTATTTTTAAAAAAATCTAATGGTAGGATTTTTCAGAAAATTGAAAAAACCGTAAAATGTCAAGAGTAAAGTGCCCTTATTTTAAACATTATATCGTTCTAAATGCTTAATCCCTATGTAAAAAAGTTATCTAAGCAAGAATATGTTATTGAATAAAATGAGAAAAATTTATTTTAGCCGTAAATCGAAAATAATGGGTCGAGCGAATCGGTCGATTGCGCCGAGACGCGCTATGATGCAACAGACGAGCGATTGGAACGCCCGAATATTTTCAAAGTCCCAACGTACCGGTCAAGAGTAAAGTACCATTTTCCTACATTAGATTTCGTTCTAAATGCTTAATCCCTATGTAAAAACGTTAGTTAAGCAAGAATATCGTATTTTTAAAAAAATCTAATGATAGGATTTTCCAGAAAATTGAAAAAACCGAAAAATGTCAAGAGTAAAGTGCCATTTTCTGACATTAGATTTCGTTCTAAATGCTTAATCCCTATGTAGAAACGTTAGTTAAGCAAGAATATCGTATTTTTAAAAAAATCTAATGGTAGGATTTTCCAGAAAATTGAAAAAACCGAAAAATGTCAAGAGTAAAGTGCCATTTTCTGACATTAGATTTCGTTCTAAATGCTTAATCCCTATGTAGAAACGTTAGTTAAGCAAGAATATCGTATTTTTAAAAAAATCTAATGGTAGGATTTTTCAGAAAATTGAAAAAACCGTAAAATGTCAAGAGTAAAGTGCCCTTATTTTAAACATTATATCGTTCTAAATGCTTAATCCCTATGTAAAAAAGTTATCTAAGCAAGAATATGTTATTGAATAAAATGAGAAAAATTTATTTTAGCCGTAAATCGAAAATAATGGGTCGAGCGTATCGGTCGATTGCGCCGAGACGCGCTATGATGCAACAGACGAGCGATTGGAACGCCCGAATATTTTCAAAGTCCCAACGTACCGGTCAAGAGTAAAGTACCATTTTCCTACATTAGATTTCGTTCTAAATGCTTAATCCCTATGTAAAAACGTTAGTTAAGCAAGAATATCGTATTTTTAAAAAAATCTAATGATAGGATTTTCCAGAAAATTGAAAAAACCGAAAAATGTCAAGAGTAAAGTGCCATTTTCTGACATTAGATTTCGTTCTAAATGCTTAATCCCTATGTAGAAACGTTAGTTAAGCAAGAATATCGTATTTTTAAAAAAATCTAATGGTAGGATTTTTCAGAAAATTGAAAAAACCGTAAAATGTCAAGAGTAAAGTGCCCTTATTTTAAACATTATATCGTTCTAAATGCTTAATCCCTATGTAAAAAAGTTATCTAAGCAAGAATATGTTATTGAATAAAATGAGAAAAATTTATTTTAGCCGTAAATCGAAAATAATGGGTCGAGCGAATCGGTCGATTGCGCCGAGACGCGCTATGATGCAACAGACGAGCGATTGGAACGCCCGAATATTTTCAAAGTCCCAACGTACCGGTCAAGAGTAAAGTACCATTTTCCTACATTAGATTTCGTTCTAAATGCTTAATCCCTATGTAAAAACGTTAGTTAAGCAAGAATATCGTATTTTTAAAAAAATCTAATGATAGGATTTTCCAGAAAATTGAAAAAACCGAAAAATGTCAAGAGTAAAGTGCCATTTTCTGACATTAGATTTCGTTCTAAATGCTTAATCCCTATGTAGAAACGTTAGTTAAGCAAGAATATCGTATTTTTAAAAAAATCTAATGGTAGGATTTTTCAGAAAATTGAAAAAACCGTAAAATGTCAAGAGTAAAGTGCCCTTATTTTAAACATTATATCGTTCTAAATGCTTAATCCCTATGTAAAAAAGTTATCTAAGCAAGAATATGTTATTGAATAAAATGAGAAAAATTTATTTTAGCCGTAAATCGAAAATAATGGGTCGAGCGAATCGGTCGATTGCGCCGAGACGCGCTATGATGCAACAGACGAGCGATTGGAACGCCCGAATATTTTCAAAGTCCCAACGTACCGGTCAAGAGTAAAGTACCATTTTCCTACATTAGATTTCGTTCTAAATGCTTAATCCCTATGTAAAAACGTTAGTTAAGCAAGAATATCGTATTTTAAAAAAAATCTAATGATAGGATTTTCCAGAAAATTGAAAAAACCGAAAAATGTCAAGAGTAAAGTGCCATTTTCTGACATTAGATTTCGTTCTAAATGCTTAATCCCTATGTAGAAACGTTAGTTAAGCAAGAATATCGTATTTTTAAAAAAATCTAATGGTAGGATTTTTCAGAAAATTGAAAAAACCGTAAAATGTCAAGAGTAAAGTGCCCTTATTTTAAACATTATATCGTTCTAAATGCTTAATCCCTATGTAAAAAAGTTATCTAAGCAAGAATATGTTATTGAATAAAATGAGAAAAATTTATTTTAGCCGTAAATCGAAAATAATGGGTCGAGCGAATCGGTCGATTGCGCCGAGACGCGCTATGATGCAACAGACGAGCGATTGGAACGCCCGAATATTTTCAAAGTCCCAACGTACCGGTCAAGAGTAAAGTACCATTTTCCTACATTAGATTTCGTTCTAAATGCTTAATCCCTATGTAAAAACGTTAGTTAAGCAAGAATATCGTATTTTTAAAAAAATCTAATGATAGGATTTTCCAGAAAATTGAAAAAACCGAAAAATGTCAAGAGTAAAGTGCCATTTTCTGACATTAGATTTCGTTCTAAATGCTTAATCCCTATGTAGAAACGTTAGTTAAGCAAGAATATCGTATTTTTAAAAAAATCTAATGGTAGGATTTTTCAGAAAATTGAAAAAACCGTAAAATGTCAAGAGTAAAGTGCCCTTATTTTAAACATTATATCGTTCTAAATGCTTAATCCCTATGTAAAAAAGTTATCTAAGCAAGAATATGTTATTGAATAAAATGAGAAAAATTTATTTTAGCCGTAAATCGAAAATAATGGGTCGAGCGAATCGGTCGATTGCGCCGAGACGCGCTATGATGCAACAGACGAGCGATTGGAACGCCCGAATATTTTCAAAGTCCCAACGTACCGGTCAAGAGTAAAGTACCATTTTCCTACATTAGATTTCGTTCTAAATGCTTAATCCCTATGTAAAAACGTTAGTTAAGCAAGAATATCGTATTTTTAAAAAAATCTAATGATAGGATTTTCCAGAAAATTGAAAAAACCGAAAAATGTCAAGAGTAAAGTGCCATTTTCTGACATTAGATTTCGTTCTAAATGCTTAATCCCTATGTAGAAACGTTAGTTAAGCAAGAATATCGTATTTTTAAAAAAATCTAATGGTAGGATTTTTCAGAAAATTGAAAAAACCGTAAAATGTCAAGAGTAAAGTGCCCTTATTTTAAACATTATATCGTTCTAAATGCTTAATCCCTATGTAAAAAAGTTATCTAAGCAAGAATATGTTATTGAATAAAATGAGAAAAATTTATTTTAGCCGTAAATCGAAAATAATGGGTCGAGCGAATCGGTCGATTGCGCCGAGACGCGCTATGATGCAACAGACGAGCGATTGGAACGCCCGAATATTTTCAAAGTCCCAACGTACCGGTCAAGAGTAAAGTACCATTTTCCTACATTAGATTTCGTTCTAAATGCTTAATCCCTATGTAAAAACGTTAGTTAAGCAAGAATATCGTATTTTTAAAAAAATCTAATGATAGGATTTTCCAGAAAATTGAAAAAACCGAAAAATGTCAAGAGTAAAGTGCCATTTTCTGACATTAGATTTCGTTCTAAATGCTTAATCCCTATGTAGAAACGTTAGTTAAGCAAGAATATCGTATTTTTAAAAAAATCTAATGGTAGGATTTTCCAGAAAATTGAAAAAACCGAAAAATGTCAAGAGTAAAGTGCCATTTTCTGACATTAGATTTCGTTCTAAATGCTTAATCCCTATGTAGAAACGTTAGTTAAGCAAGAATATCGTATTTTTAAAAAAATCTAATGGTAGGATTTTTCAGAAAATTGAAAAAACCGTAAAATGTCAAGAGTAAAGTGCCCTTATTTTAAACATTATATCGTTCTAAATGCTTAATCCCTATGTAAAAAAGTTATCTAAGCAAGAATATGTTATTGAATAAAATGAGAAAAATTTATTTTAGCCGTAAATCGAAAATAATGGGTCGAGCGAATCGGTCGATTGCGCCGAGACGCGCTATGATGCAACAGACGAGCGATTGGAACGCCCGAATATTTTCAAAGTCCCAACGTACCGGTCAAGAGTAAAGTACCATTTTCCTACATTAGATTTCGTTCTAAATGCTTAATCCCTATGTAAAAACGTTAGTTAAGCAAGAATATCGTATTTTTAAAAAAATCTAATGATAGGATTTTCCAGAAAATTGAAAAAACCGAAAAATGTCAAGAGTAAAGTGCCATTTTCTGACATTAGATTTCGTTCTAAATGCTTAATCCCTATGTAGAAACGTTAGTTATGCAAGATTATCGTATTTTTAAAAAAATCTAATGATAGGATTTTTCAGAAAATTGAAAAAACCGTAAAATGTCAAGAGTAAAGTGCCCTTATTTTAAACATTATATCGTTCTAAATGCTTAATCCCTATGTAAAAAAGTTATCTAAGCAAGAATATGTTATTGAATAAAATGAGAAAAATTTATTTTAGCCGTAAATCGAAAATAATGGGTCGAGCGAATCGGTCGATTGCGCCGAGACGCGCTATGATGCAACAGACGAGCGATTGGAACGCCCGAATATTTTCAAAGTCCCAACGTACCGGTCAAGAGTAAAGTACCATTTTCCTACATTAGATTTCGTTCTAAATGCTTAATCCCTATGTAAAAACGTTAGTTAAGCAAGAATATCGTATTTTTAAAAAAATCTAATGATAGGATTTTCCAGAAAATTGAAAAAACCGAAAAATGTCAAGAGTAAAGTGCCATTTTCTGACATTAGATTTCGTTCTAAATGCTTAATCCCTATGTAGAAACGTTAGTTAAGCAAGAATATCGTATTTTTAAAAAAATCTAATGGTAGGATTTTTCAGAAAATTGAAAAAACCGTAAAATGTCAAGAGTAAAGTGCCCTTATTTTAAACATTATATCGTTCTAAATGCTTAATCCCTATGTAAAAAAGTTATCTAAGCAAGAATATGTTATTGAATAAAATGAGAAAAATTTATTTTAGCCGTAAATCGAAAATAATGGGTCGAGCGAATCGGTCGATTGCGCCGAGACGCGCTATGATGCAACAGACGAGCGATTGGAACGCCCGAATATTTTCAAAGTCCCAACGTACCGGTCAAGAGTAAAGTACCATTTTCCTACATTAGATTTCGTTCTAAATGCTTAATCCCTATGTAAAAACGTTAGTTAAGCAAGAATATCGTATTTTTAAAAAAATCTAATGATAGGATTTTCCAGAAAATTGAAAAAACCGAAAAATGTCAAGAGTAAAGTGCCATTTTCTGACATTAGATTTCGTTCTAAATGCTTAATCCCTATGTAGAAACGTTAGTTAAGCAAGAATATCGTATTTTTAAAAAAATCTAATGGTAGGATTTTTCAGAAAATTGAAAAAACCGTAAAATGTCAAGAGTAAAGTGCCCTTATTTTAAACATTATATCGTTCTAAATGCTTAATCCCTATGTAAAAAAGTTATCTAAGCAAGAATATGTTATTGAATAAAATGAGAAAAATTTATTTTAGCCGTAAATCGAAAATAATGGGTCGAGCGAATCGGTCGATTGCGCCGAGACGCGCTATGATGCAACAGACGAGCGATTGGAACGCCCGAATATTTTCAAAGTCCCAACGTACCGGTCAAGAGTAAAGTACCATTTTCCTACATTAGATTTCGTTCTAAATGCTTAATCCCTATGTAAAAACGTTAGTTAAGCAAGAATATCGTATTTTTAAAAAAATCTAATGATAGGATTTTCCAGAAAATTGAAAAAACCGAAAAATGTCAAGAGTAAAGTGCCATTTTCTGACATTAGATTTCGTTCTAAATGCTTAATCCCTATGTAGAAACGTTAGTTAAGCAAGAATATCGTATTTTTAAAAAAATCTAATGGTAGGATTTTTCAGAAAATTGAAAAAACCGTAAAATGTCAAGAGTAAAGTGCCCTTATTTTAAACATTATATCGTTCTAAATGCTTAATCCCTATGTAAAAAAGTTATCTAAGCAAGAATATGTTATTGAATAAAATGAGAAAAATTTATTTTAGCCGTAAATCGAAAATAATGGGTCGAGCGAATCGGTCGATTGCGCCGAGACGCGCTATGATGCAACAGACGAGCGATTGGAACGCCCGAATATTTTCAAAGTCCCAACGTACCGATCAAGAGTAAAGTACCATTTTCCTACATTAGATTTCGTTCTAAATGCTTAATCCCTATGTAAAAACGTTAGTTAAGCAAGAATATCGTATTTTTAAAAAAATCTAATGATAGGATTTTCCAGAAAATTGAAAAAACCGAAAAATGTCAAGAGTAAAGTGCCATTTTCTGACATTAGATTTCGTTCTAAATGCTTAATCCCTATGTAGAAACGTTAGTTATGCAAGATTATCGTATTTTTAAAAAAATCTAATGATAGGATTTTTCAGAAAATTGAAAAAACCGTAAAATGTCAAGAGTAAAGTGCCCTTATTTTAAACATTATATCGTTCTAAATGCTTAATCCCTATGTAAAAAAGTTATCTAAGCAAGAATATGTTATTGAATAAAATGAGAAAAATTTATTTTAGCCGTAAATCGAAAATAATGGGTCGAGCGAATCGGTCGATTGCGCCGAGACGCGCTATGATGCAACAGACGAGCGATTGGAACGCCCGAATATTTTCAAAGTCCCAACGTACCGGTCAAGAGTAAAGTACCATTTTCCTACATTAGATTTCGTTCTAAATGCTTAATCCCTATGTAAAAACGTTAGTTAAGCAAGAATATCGTATTTTAAAAAAAATCTAATGATAGGATTTTCCAGAAAATTGAAAAAACCGAAAAATGTCAAGAGTAAAGTGCCATTTTCTGACATTAGATTTCGTTCTAAATGCTTAATCCCTATGTAGAAACGTTAGTTAAGCAAGAATATCGTATTTTTAAAAAAATCTAATGATAGGATTTTTCAGAAAATTGAAAAAACCGTAAAATGTCAAGAGTAAAGTGCCATTATTTTAAACAATGTATCGTTCTAAATGCTTAATCCCTATGTAAAAAAGTTATTTAAGCAAGAATATGTTATTGAAAAAAATTAGAAAAATTTATTTTAGCCGTAAATCGAAAATAATGGGTCGAGCGAATCGGTCGATTGCGCCGAGACGCGCCATGATGCAACAGACGAGCGATTGGAACGCCCGAATATTTTCAAAGTCCCAACGTACCGGTCAAGAGTAAAGTACCATTTTCCTACATTAGATTTCGTTCTAAATGCTTAATCCCTATGTAAAAACGTTAGTTAAGCAAGAATATCGTATTTTTAAAAAAATCTAATGATAGGATTTTCCAGAAAATTGAAAAAACCGAAAAATGTCAAGAGTAAAGTGCCATTTTCTGACATTAGATTTCGTTCTAAATGCTTAATCCCTATGTAGAAACGTTAGTTAAGCAAGAATATCGTATTTTTAAAAAAATCTAATGGTAGGATTTTTCAGAAAATTGAAAAAACCGTAAAATGTCAAGAGTAAAGTGCCCTTATTTTAAACATTATATCGTTCTAAATGCTTAATCCCTATGTAAAAAAGTTATCTAAGCAAGAATATGTTATTGAATAAAATGAGAAAAATTTATTTTAGCCGTAAATCGAAAATAATGGGTCGAGCGAATCGGTCGATTGCGCCGAGACGCGCTATGATGCAACAGACGAGCGATTGGAACGCCCGAATATTTTCAAAGTCCCAACGTACCGGTCAAGAGTAAAGTACCATTTTCCTACATTAGATTTCGTTCTAAATGCTTAATCCCTATGTAAAAACGTTAGTTAAGCAAGAATATCGTATTTTAAAAAAAATCTAATGATAGGATTTTCCAGAAAATTGAAAAAACCGAAAAATGTCAAGAGTAAAGTGCCATTTTCTGACATTAGATTTCGTTCTAAATGCTTAATCCCTATGTAGAAACGTTAGTTATGCAAGATTATCGTATTTTTAAAAAAATCTAATGATAGGATTTTTCAGAAAATTGAAAAAACCGTAAAATGTCAAGAGTAAAGTGCCCTTATTTTAAACATTATATCGTTCTAAATGCTTAATCCCTATGTAAAAAAGTTATCTAAGCAAGAATATGTTATTGAATAAAATGAGAAAAATTTATTTTAGCCGTAAATCGAAAATAATGGGTCGAGCGAATCGGTCGATTGCGCCGAGACGCGCTATGATGCAACAGACGAGCGATTGGAACGCCCGAATATTTTCAAAGTCCCAACGTACCGGTCAAGAGTAAAGTACCATTTTCCTACATTAGATTTCGTTCTAAATGCTTAATCCCTATGTAAAAACGTTAGTTAAGCAAGAATATCGTATTTTTAAAAAAATCTAATGATAGGATTTTCCAGAAAATTGAAAAAACCGAAAAATGTCAAGAGTAAAGTGCCATTTTCTGACATTAGATTTCGTTCTAAATGCTTAATCCCTATGTAGAAACGTTAGTTAAGCAAGAATATCGTATTTTTAAAAAAATCTAATGGTAGGATTTTTCAGAAAATTGAAAAAACCGTAAAATGTCAAGAGTAAAGTGCCCTTATTTTAAACATTATATCGTTCTAAATGCTTAATCCCTATGTAAAAAAGTTATCTAAGCAAGAATATGTTATTGAATAAAATGAGAAAAATTTATTTTAGCCGTAAATCGAAAAAAAGACTGTTCGTTTCTCTGTCTCACTCGCGCGATCGAAGTATTGATGTTTCCCGGCAAAGTAATGGGATATTAATTAAACTTTATACACGAAATTACTCGTTTTGATCCCCGCTACACAGCCGTATACTTTTTATAATTTTGTGGAATCGGGAACCTTGAAATATTTAACATAACGCGGATCGACTGTCTCTGTCTCTTTCTAGATCGGAATAATCGATGTTTCCCGGCAAACTATTGGGAGATTAATTAAACTTTATACATGAAATTACTCGTTTTGGTCCCCGCTACACAGCCGTATACTTTTTATAATTTTGTGGAATCGGGAACCTTGAAATATTTAACATAACGCGGATCGACTGTCTCTGTCTCTTTCTAGATCGGAATTATCGATGTTTCCCGGAAAACTATTCGGAGATTAATTAAACTTTATACACGAAATTACTCGTTTTGATCCCCGCTACACAGCCGTATACTTTTTATAATTTTGTGGAATCGGTAACCTTGAGATATTTAACATAACGCGGATCGACTGTCTCTGTCTCTTTCTAGATCGGAATTATCGATGTTTCCCGGCAAACTATTGGGAGATTATTTAAACTTTATACATGAAATTACTCGTTTTGATCCCCGCTACACAGCCGTATACTTTTTATAATTTTGTGGAATCGGTAACCTGGAGATATTTAACATAACGCGGATCGACTGTCTCTGTCTCTTTCTAGATCGGAATAATCGATGTTTCCCGGCAAACTATTGGGAGATTAATTAAACTTTATACATGAAATTACTCGTTTTGGTCCCCGCTACACAGCCGTATACTTTTTATAATTTTGTGGAATCGGTAACCTTGAGATATTTAACATAACGCGGATCGACTGTCTCTGTCTCTTTCTAGATCGGAATTATCGATGTTTCCCGGCAAACTATTGGGAGATTATTTAAACTTTATACATGAAATTACTCGTTTTGGTCCCCGCTACACAGCCGTATACTTTTTATAATTTTGTGGAATCGGGAACCTTGAAATATTTAACATAACGCGGATCGACTGTCTCTGTCTCTTTCTAGATCGGAATTATCGATGTTTCCCGGAAAACTATTCGGAGATTAATTAAACTTTATACACGAAATTACTCGTTTTGATCCCCGCTACACAGCCGTATACTTTTTATAATTTTGTGGAATCGGTAACCTTGAGATATTTAACATAACGCGGATCGACTGTCTCTGTCTCTTTCTAGATCGGAATTATCGATGTTTCCCGGCAAACTATTGGGAGATTATTTAAACTTTATACATGAAATTACTCGTTTTGGTCCCCGCTACACAGCCGTATACTTTTTATAATTTTGTGGAATCGGGAACCTTGAAATATTTAACATAACGCGGATCGACTGTCTCTGTCTCTTTCTAGATCGGAATTATCGATGTTTCCCGGAAAACTATTCGGAGATTAATTAAACTTTATACACGAAATTACTCGTTTTGATCCCCGCTACACAGCCGTATACTTTTTATAATTTTGTGGAATCGGTAACCTTGAGATATTTAACATAACGCGGATCGACTGTCTCTGTCTCTTTCTAGATCGGAATTATCGATGTTTCCCGGCAAACTATTGGGAGATTATTTAAACTTTATACATGAAATTACTCGTTTTGATCCCCGCTACACAGCCGTATACTTTTTATAATTTTGTGGAATCGGTAACCTGGAGATATTTAACATAACGCGGATCGACTGTCTCTGTCTCTTTCTAGATCGGAATAATCGATGTTTCCCGGCAAACTATTGGGAGATTAATTAAACTTTATACATGAAATTACTCGTTTTGGTCCCCGCTACACAGCCGTATACTTTTTATAATTTTGTGGAATCGGGAACCTTGAAATATTTAACATAACGCGGATCGACTGTCTCTGTCTCTTTCTAGATCGGAATTATCGATGTTTCCCGGAAAACTATTCGGAGATTAATTAAACTTTATACACGAAATTACTCGTTTTGATCCCCGCTACACAGCCGTATACTTTTTATAATTTTGTGGAATCGGTAACCTTGAGATATTTAACATAACGCGGATCGACTGTCTCTGTCTCTTTCTAGATCGGAATTATCGATGTTTCCCGGCAAACTATTGGGAGATTATTTAAACTTTATACATGAAATTACTCGTTTTGGTCCCCGCTACACAGCCGTATACTTTTTATAATTTTGTGGAATCGGGAACCTTGAAATATTTAACATAACGCGGATCGACTGTCTCTGTCTCTTTCTAGATCGGAATTATCGATGTTTCCCGGAAAACTATTCGGAGATTAATTAAACTTTATACACGAAATTACTCGTTTTGATCCCCGCTACACAGCCGTATACTTTTTATAATTTTGTGGAATCGGTAACCTTGAGATATTTAACATAACGCGGATCGACTGTCTCTGTCTCTTTCTAGATCGGAATTATCGATGTTTCCCGGCAAACTATTGGGAGATTATTTAAACTTTATACATGAAATTACTCGTTTTGGTCCCCGCTACACAGCCGTATACTTTTTATAATTTTGTGGAATCGGGAACCTTGAAATATTTAACATAACGCGGATCGACTGTCTCTGTCTCTTTCTAGATCGGAATTATCGATGTTTCCCGGAAAACTATTCGGAGATTAATTAAACTTTATACACGAAATTACTCGTTTTGATCCCCGCTACACAGCCGTATACTTTTTATAATTTTGTGGAATCGGTAACCTTGAGATATTTAACATAACGCGGATCGACTGTCTCTGTCTCTTTCTAGATCGGAATTATCGATGTTTCCCGGCAAACTATTGGGAGATTATTTAAACTTTATACATGAAATTACTCGTTTTGATCCCCGCTACACAGCCGTATACTTTTTATAATTTTGTGGAATCGGTAACCTGGAGATATTTAACATAACGCGGATCGACTGTCTCTGTCTCTTTCTAGATCGGAATAATCGATGTTTCCCGGCAAACTATTGGGAGATTAATTAAACTTTATACATGAAATTACTCGTTTTGGTCCCCGCTACACAGCCGTATACTTTTTATAATTTTGTGGAATCGGGAACCTTGAAATATTTAACATAACGCGGATCGACTGTCTCTGTCTCTTTCTAGATCGGAATTATCGATGTTTCCCGGAAAACTATTCGGAGATTAATTAAACTTTATACACGAAATTACTCGTTTTGATCCCCGCTACACAGCCGTATACTTTTTATAATTTTGTGGAATCGGTAACCTTGAGATATTTAACATAACGCGGATCGACTGTCTCTGTCTCTTTCTAGATCGGAATTATCGATGTTTCCCGGCAAACTATTGGGAGATTATTTAAACTTTATACATGAAATTACTCGTTTTGGTCCCCGCTACACAGCCGTATACTTTTTATAATTTTGTGGAATCGGGAACCTTGAAATATTTAACATAACGCGGATCGACTGTCTCTGTCTCTTTCTAGATCGGAATTATCGATGTTTCCCGGAAAACTATTCGGAGATTAATTAAACTTTATACACGAAATTACTCGTTTTGATCCCCGCTACACAGCCGTATACTTTTTATAATTTTGTGGAATCGGTAACCTTGAGATATTTAACATAACGCGGATCGACTGTCTCTGTCTCTTTCTAGATCGGAATTATCGATGTTTCCCGGCAAACTATTGGGAGATTATTTAAACTTTATACATGAAATTACTCGTTTTGATCCCCGCTACACAGCCGTATACTTTTTATAATTTTGTGGAATCGGTAACCTGGAGATATTTAACATAACGCGGATCGACTGTCTCTGTCTCTTTCTAGATCGGAATAATCGATGTTTCCCGGCAAACTATTGGGAGATTAATTAAACTTTATACATGAAATTACTCGTTTTGGTCCCCGCTACACAGCCGTATACTTTTTATAATTTTGTGGAATCGGTAACCTTGAGATATTTAACATAACGCGGATCGACTGTCTCTGTCTCTTTCTAGATCGGAATTATCGATGTTTCCCGGCAAACTATTGGGAGATTATTTAAACTTTATACATGAAATTACTCGTTTTGATCCCCGCTACACAGCCGTATACTTTTTATAATTTTGTGGAATCGGTAACCTGGAGATATTTAACATAACGCGGATCGACTGTCTCTGTCTCTTTCTAGATCGGAATAATCGATGTTTCCCGGCAAACTATTGGGAGATTAATTAAACTTTATACATGAAATTACTCGTTTTGGTCCCCGCTACACAGCCGTATACTTTTTATAATTTTGTGGAATCGGTAACCTTGAGATATTTAACATAACGCGGATCGACTGTCTCTGTCTCTTTCTAGATCGGAATTATCGATGTTTCCCGGCAAACTATTGGGAGATTATTTAAACTTTATACATGAAATTACTCGTTTTGGTCCCCGCTACACAGCCGTATACTTTTTATAATTTTGTGGAATCGGGAACCTTGAAATATTTAACATAACGCGGATCGACTGTCTCTGTCTCTTTCTAGATCGGAATTATCGATGTTTCCCGGAAAACTATTCGGAGATTAATTAAACTTTATACACGAAATTACTCGTTTTGATCCCCGCTACACAGCCGTATACTTTTTATAATTTTGTGGAATCGGTAACCTTGAGATATTTAACATAACGCGGATCGACTGTCTCTGTCTCTTTCTAGATCGGAATTATCGATGTTTCCCGGCAAACTATTGGGAGATTATTTAAACTTTATACATGAAATTACTCGTTTTGGTCCCCGCTACACAGCCGTATACTTTTTATAATTTTGTGGAATCGGGAACCTTGAAATATTTAACATAACGCGGATCGACTGTCTCTGTCTCTTTCTAGATCGGAATTATCGATGTTTCCCGGAAAACTATTCGGAGATTAATTAAACTTTATACACGAAATTACTCGTTTTGATCCCCGCTACACAGCCGTATACTTTTTATAATTTTGTGGAATCGGTAACCTTGAGATATTTAACATAACGCGGATCGACTGTCTCTGTCTCTTTCTAGATCGGAATTATCGATGTTTCCCGGCAAACTATTGGGAGATTATTTAAACTTTATACATGAAATTACTCGTTTTGATCCCCGCTACACAGCCGTATACTTTTTATAATTTTGTGGAATCGGTAACCTGGAGATATTTAACATAACGCGGATCGACTGTCTCTGTCTCTTTCTAGATCGGAATAATCGATGTTTCCCGGCAAACTATTGGGAGATTAATTAAACTTTATACATGAAATTACTCGTTTTGGTCCCCGCTACACAGCCGTATACTTTTTATAATTTTGTGGAATCGGGAACCTTGAAATATTTAACATAACGCGGATCGACTGTCTCTGTCTCTTTCTAGATCGGAATTATCGATGTTTCCCGGAAAACTATTCGGAGATTAATTAAACTTTATACACGAAATTACTCGTTTTGATCCCCGCTACACAGCCGTATACTTTTTATAATTTTGTGGAATCGGTAACCTTGAGATATTTAACATAACGCGGATCGACTGTCTCTGTCTCTTTCTAGATCGGAATTATCGATGTTTCCCGGCAAACTATTGGGAGATTATTTAAACTTTATACATGAAATTACTCGTTTTGGTCCCCGCTACACAGCCGTATACTTTTTATAATTTTGTGGAATCGGGAACCTTGAAATATTTAACATAACGCGGATCGACTGTCTCTGTCTCTTTCTAGATCGGAATTATCGATGTTTCCCGGAAAACTATTCGGAGATTAATTAAACTTTATACACGAAATTACTCGTTTTGATCCCCGCTACACAGCCGTATACTTTTTATAATTTTGTGGAATCGGTAACCTTGAGATATTTAACATAACGCGGATCGACTGTCTCTGTCTCTTTCTAGATCGGAATTATCGATGTTTCCCGGCAAACTATTGGGAGATTATTTAAACTTTATACATGAAATTACTCGTTTTGATCCCCGCTACACAGCCGTATACTTTTTATAATTTTGTGGAATCGGTAACCTGGAGATATTTAACATAACGCGGATCGACTGTCTCTGTCTCTTTCTAGATCGGAATAATCGATGTTTCCCGGCAAACTATTGGGAGATTA
>NC_135021.1:3885000-3887500 GCF_051020955.1 Megalopta genalis | reverse complement strand
TTCCGGGAACGGTCAAGTTCTGAAATACGGCGCACTTGGCCACATTGACCTCAAGGCCATGCTTCCTGAGAAACCCCTCAATGATGCCAATATGACTTTGCATGACCTTCAGTTTAGGCGCCACGATCACTATGTCATCGGCGAACGCCATAGTTGTTATATTAGCGCCGCCGACCACGATACCCTCCCGCTGATCAAGTTTCTGGAGCATCTCGTCTATTACCAAGTTGAATAGGAATCCTGACATAGGGTCTCCTTGCTTTACGCCTCGCCTAACAGGAATAGGCTCAGACCGGAGACCATGGCATTCCAAGACAGTTGTTACCTCGCTATATATATTCTGTATATATTCTATTGTGTGTGTGTCGATTCCTCTTTTTGTTAGGCTATTAATAATTGATATAATATTTACCGAATCAAAAGCTTTAGCAAGGTCTATTGATAATATTATGAATGGTTTGGCTTTGGATCTATTAGTTTTAATTAAGGTTTGTAAAATCGTGGTGTTCGCCATTATGCCATCGGTTCTTGTAAATCCCCTCTGGACATGAGATAGTTTGATATTGTTTTCAAGCCGGGTCACTATTATTTTATTTAATATTCGAAGTAATCTACTCGATATTGTTATTGGACGCCACTGTTTTGGGTCAGCGAGGTCCCCGTTCTTAGGTAACAGTGTCGTTCTATTCATACTTAGCACTGACGGTAAGCACCCGAGACCCCACAAGATGTTTAGTAGGGCCTGTAGATCGCATCGAGGCATTGACCGTAGTGCATGCCTACTTATGCCGTCAGCCCCAGCTGCAGACTCTTTCAGTTTGGCAAGTTGCTCATGAACTTCGACAGATGTTATCGGATAGTTTAAATTTATGGTTTCAGTTGGTTGCTGTTTCGTTGGTTTCCATCCAAGATTCTTTCGGGCAAATAATTTTGTGTAATATTGCGTAAACTGTTCTATTGTCGGTGTTTTAATAGCATTTAAGTCATTACCTGATAAAATATGTTCCGCTACCTGCCTGGGGTTCTTTTTGTATAATTTCTGCATTCGCGCGTATTCACTTGATTTGCGTTTACTACGCCTTCCAATGCGTTTGATGTATGTTTTTTTTCTGTTAAAGGTGTTGTTTTTATTATATTTATTATATTTATCTTTATATTTGTGATTGTCGTCGTATTTATTGCTTTTACTATTATTCATATTTTGCTTACCTGTAGTATCATTTTTATTTCTATTGTTCTTCATATTTCGGTTACCATTTTTTTGTTTTTGTTTTTTATTATCCATGTTTTCCAAGTTATCTAGTACGCAGGCAGGTATTTGTAAAATATATTCATCGAGCATAGCCATGATGTTGGATTTCGGAACGTCGCCCAGCACAGCATTTATAATCGCACTCATCGCACCCGACGTATCGCTTTGCAATTCGCAGAGGAGGAACTGAATATCATCAGATATCCTCGCCTCACATTCGCGAGCCTGTTGTTCATGTTCACGGCTAGCTGCCGTCGGGTACACAAGTTTTTGGAGACGAACCCTTGGTGTTAGTGGGCATACGTCTCTTATGCGCGTCACATCATTTTGTTTGAGAGACTCAGCTAGATAGTTCTTATAACTAGCCTTCATCCGCAGTCTTTTAATACCTTCAGTGGATCGACCAGACGATACGGATAAGATCTTAACTATATCCTTTATCATCATGCCGGATCGGTTAGGAATTTGGGCTTCTTCGTTGGCAATAGCCCTGATCTCGCCGTCAGTATACTGCGCTCTCGATGATGTGAGACGCTTATTTCGCAACTCCAGATCCGCGCTGTTATATTGTTCGACATGGGTTCTGCGCTGGTGCTGGCGCAAACCGGCGAAGGTCTTAAAGGACCTACCGCACTCATCACAACCATATCCTTCAGTCTGCGTTGGTGGTGCATTGCATCGCCGCCGATGTTGGGCCGCACTCGCGGAAGACCTCCCGCTCAGGTCTATCTTACAGGATGGGCATATATCCTTATTATTGTTCGAATCAAGTACCTTTGACATAGCGTGAGTTTCGTTATAAGTCGAGGAGTGGTTTTCTCCCCGAGTAAGTAAATCAACCGTTCCGAGGCCTGTTTTTTTATTCGCTGCAATTGAAAGTGCCCGAAGGCATGAACCGATGGGGCTGCAAACCCGAAAGGTTCATTGGCATACGCCAGTGTCGCCTGAACCCCGTTAGCATGACCCGGCGGGTACCTATAGGAGGTGGGGAAGACTTGGACGGGAGAGGCTAATGGACCTAACGAGAGGTCTATATTGCGCATCACCGTCCCTGTAACCAATAACTCTCCTTAAGAGTCGTAGTCCTTAAGAGAGTCATAGTTACTCCCGCCGTTTACCCGCGCTTTTTTGAATTTCTTCACGTTGACATTCAGAGCACTGGGCAGAAATCACATTGCGTCAACACCCGTGGGGGCCATCGCAATGCTTTGTTTTAATTAGACAGTCGGATTCCCCTAGTCCGTGCCA
>NC_135021.1:3880000-3882500 GCF_051020955.1 Megalopta genalis | reverse complement strand
TATGGATAAATGGCCCCATTCAAGATGGACTTGGACGCGGTTGCGACGTTACGGGATAAATTGACCCTCCTGAACACTACATTTCCCAACGGCGGAACTCCGCGGGATTCAGTGCTGGGCTAATTCCTGTTCGCTCGCCGCTACTAAGGAAATCCTGGTTAGTTTCTTTTCCTCCGCTTAGTAATATGCTTAAATTCAGCGGGTAATCTCGCCTACTCTGAGGTCGTCGGAACGTGAAAAAAAATTTTTTCAGAGCTTCCCCCCCCGAAAGCATTTTGCGAAACGTGTACAGAGCAACACAAAAAAAAAAAAAAATAAAAAAAACACAAAAAACCCTTAAAGCAAAAAAAAAACCGTTTATCGCGCCTCACCAATATATCTTTTATAAAATTCGATATCCTCTCCAAATATAGATCTTCGAAACACTCGCAAGACGATTACAATCGGTATAACTTTAACGTCCGTCCGAAAAGTACTTTCGGGGACTAGACGACCGATTGATCTCGTGCGGTTTCGCTATTCGATCATTTGAAGAGAACAAAAAGATATATGGGGCGACCGACAAACGGTTTTCCGTAGAACCAGACTCGCGATTGCGTTGACACACACATCATAGCCACACCAATAGAAGAGTTTTAGGACGGTAACCCGGGTGGGGTGTTCTTTACTCAGAATATGTGCAACATCGGATCTATATAGCCATCGATACAATTCGTACACAAATGTGTCGTACGAAGAGAGAGACTTTTTTTCCTCTGGCAACATAACGGTAAGAGACATCCTTCCACACTCATAGGTTCCACTCCCTGGGGCTATGATATATATATACATATAAATTCAAATTCGAAGCAACGGTCACAATTCTACTCTATATTTTTGCGGGTTATGTGTTCTTTCGTTCAATTTCTTTCATGCGTTCGTTCGATCTCTGTACACAGTCTTCACATAGGACAGACTCGTGTAGTACGCTTTCGTGGGTTAAACCCATCTCGTTTCATTTCAGGCGACGTCGGGAGCGCGTTGAAAATGTACCAGTGAAATCTCGATAGTTCTACGAATACGAATCGTCCCGAAAAAGATTTTGTCACCGCTTCGAAGCGGTGTTTCAGACGGGCGGACGTATATAAAACATATACGACACACGACACCGCCTTCCACACTCACGCTAGTTCGAACACGATTTCCATCTCTCTCGAAGACTGTTAGACGTACGTAAAATTTCTCAATATTCATAGGACCGCGACAAACGCCGACGAAGCGCCCACCATTCGCTCGTACGTATATAGGCAACAAGTGCCATCAACGCAAGCAGTTTATAAGTACGTAAACGACCCTCAGCCAGGCGTGGTCCAGGAATTGTATCCGTGGACCGCAATGTGCGTTCGAAATGTCGATGTTCATGTGTCCTGCAGTTCACACGTTGACGCGCAATTAGCTGCGTTCTTCATCGACCCACGAGCCAAGTGATCCACCGTTCAGGGTAATTTTTCCCTTTTATTCTCTCATATATATATAATGTGTATTTGCTATCCACCACATTTTTGTGTTATATTTCGGAACAAGCCGATACCCGAAGAGCTCCAACCAGCGCGCGAAGGAGATTCGGGAGTCGTCGTACAACGACATAATTGTCCCTTAAAGAACGAGATATTTCCGTCGAAACCATATATATATGTACGAGCAAATCCAAAACCACTGTTTTCTTGCAAGTTCGACGGTCGGAGCGAATAGAACATTGAAAAGCCTTCTATCGAAGAAACACAGAGAGTATATCACCTCCAAAAACGACGGGGATATGGATATTCAAACTGGACAATTATCAACCCGATACTGGATTCGAAAAGTTTCTCTCTCCTTTCGTCGTTATTTACACCGGACGGACTCACGGCCGGCTCTAGCTGGGTGTCATATATATATACGTCCCACGCTCATGCTGCCACTAGCGCGCAACAGAGTAGGGTGTCAATGACAACGACACAGCATTGAAACGAGCTACACAAGCCGGTCTCTCTTGATACCAATGTAAACGAGCATTAAGTTATCTTCAGACTGCCCGATATTTTCGTCCTTTGGACTTTCCCAACGATTCCTTTTTTTCTTTTTTTTTTTACACCACAGCGAAGACTTGAGGAAGCGTGATTAGCACGCTCGCATCCCTCCCTGTCCTACTACAACTGTGTGTGTGTGTGTGTAAAGAAAGAAAAAAGAATACATTGGCTTTCTCTCTATCGAGAAGATGGCCTACGCAACGCAGATCAAAGGCCTAATACGTGTAATATAATACGCGTCTGGCCGTGTATAAATCACGCACGAATGATCTGGTCGGGCCCAACTCTTCTCGTACGCTTATTTTTCCGTGTTGAGGCACTATCATAAAATCACACAAACCCCAACACGTGTGTGTCTTGGAAGGAAGATGGCCTACGCAACGCAGATCAAAGGCCTAATACGTGTAGTACACACGTCTGCCGTGTAAATCACGCACGAATGATCTGGTCGG